>NW_026918763.1:0-14916 GCF_032062105.1 Saccostrea cuccullata | reverse complement strand
GTTTCTCGTTTATTCTTATCATCATTTTAAGTATGTAGCTCTGTAAGTGAAACGGGCTGGTAATTTAATATTATGAATGTCATTTTAAAGTCACAATTAACAAACATTGAGTAAAGGTCATTTTTGATCCTTAAAAACTGCACAATTTTTTTGAACACAAAGACTTTATACCGCCGACTTGATTTCAAAATGTACACAAGTTTTAGCGATTTTTTTTTTAAAGAAATGTCGGTTTCACAATATTAAAAAATGAATGAATGAAATAAATCAGAATTTTAAAATAAATCGATTAATAAACCAATTTATAATTTTTGTCGTTTTACAATATCAAAATAAATTAATAAAAAAATAAATTCGGTATTTTAATTAATTGGTAAATAAATCAATTTTAATTTTTTGGTCTAGAGTTGAATTTTGCAATAAAATTAATTAAGAATGTAAATGTTCTTGATCATTATTTAGCATGTGAGAAATAAGACTTAAACCAGGATACATAAAAATCTGTTTAAGTCTGGCTTCACGATTTAATGTCTTTATACAAACTTTGAATTTTATTTTTCAAATAACTATAATGCCATTCAAAGAGATTTCAAAAGACTTCATATGCTTGAAGTTTAAATTAGACTTTTATTCCATACTCTTTTAAAAGCCTTTGGTAGATCACAACATGATTTTCCTTCATAACATGCTTCTAACTCTACAGCGATTGCTAATCGATTGAGTGATTTGGAACAAAAACAGGTATGATGTTGATTTTACAGATACCCTTTAAGGGTGCATGGACATCACCGGTCCTCAGTCATCCCCTAATCTCTCACGTATTGACTCTAAGCATCACACTCTGGAACACCGCCTCAGCTGGTGCGCTAAACCACCTTAGGGATGGTGTTGACACTGTACCACTAGGTGGGCGGAGGAGCTGCAACAAGGGTGAAAGACTAGGACAGAGGGCTTAATTCCAGAAAAGTTTAACGACCATGTGTCCAGGGCCAAGGCGTGCCTTCAGGTTACGGTCTTACGGATGACTTCAGCTGTGGCTGACGGCCTGGAGAGGGATGGGCGCCGCCAGGTCACATCGCCCAAGACACACCATGATGAAGACAACCATAACTGAATCTATACTGGATTGAAAAAGATATGTATCTTCTTACCAATTTGACTATGCGTTGATATAATCTCAGCTATGTTAAGGACCGATATGCGAAATGCGGCCTTAGCACATAATATGTATTACTTCTTTTAAAGAATTGTAACAAAGCAACTGAATGCCTATAGAAAATGTAATATAGCTATTCCTAATGGATAGGACTAGGCTTAACACAGTATCAGGTATATCGCATGTATCAGCCGTTTGTCACGTGACTTGTATAAAAATAGAATTGTTAAGATGAATGTAAGAAATGAGGATAGTGCAAGGGCATGAATTTGTTTTTCAAGAAAAAAATTGATACACGTTTAAAGATGTTTATTCCCTCTACCCAAAACAAAAAGTGCTGGGAGCTAGTCTGTGCCGTTTGGGAAGTACTGAAAATTTGGCCAAAATGCTTATAATAGCTAAAAATTTCCATTTCGCTTAAGTTATGTTATAAATAAAATAATGTTATGCAGACCAGGATCAGCTCCGAGCACTTTTCAAAATATACACTATATAAGCAATAAATATTTCAAATTTTAGCTCGAAAAAATAGTCTATGCCCTTGCACTTTTAATGTAAATCGGGAATACGCTTATCGTTTTAGCGATATTCTCTACATTCCTTGTCCCTGTGTAGCTCCAATGCTACTAGATAAATTCATATTCTATACAAACTGTATTTAATAAATTATTTTCTTTTAGTTTTAATGATTAGGTTTAAAAATTAACGATGATATCATATTTATTTAAGCATTCTTGTAATTATAAAAACCAGAGATCTAGTCCTCTGGATCACCTGTGCCGCGTCATGTCAAGGCTGATGACGTCATATTTGACGAAGACTTTCTTCTATTACTCGACTGTATTGCTATCAATATTGCAATTTTACATGATTTTATAAATAAACGATAAAATTAATAATTCAAGTTGTAATTTAGGCCTCATGATGTCGTTAATTTAATTTTTGTGGCTTGTTAAATTTTCATGACGTCACAATACGATGCACCAGGAATGTGAACTCTGACCTCCCTTAACATAGCTGAGATTGAGGGTATAGCTTCTTATCAGTTACGTAATTATGAAAGAACAAGATGGCAGGTCAACACAGTTAAGTAAATTAAATAAGTAATGACTTTAATTGGCAAAGAATTAGTGTCATTCCGTATACTCATTAATTTCATTTTGAAATCATTAAACAACTGTGGATGTAAAATTGTTTTGCCTTTAATTATATTTGTTCAAATTTGCCACTCAGTAATAGAACCACAAGGGAAGTGATAGGAAACAAGGGGAGATAAAAACTGATACATAGGAAGAAGAAGTGCCTTTATTGACCTATACATTGCATACATTGCAACAAGGGCTTAGCAGCCATAATGTTAATTGTTTGTTTTTATGAGGTAAGATCGAATTACTGTTTGACGTTAAAGGTACATTTATTTAATCAGGTATTTTCCATGACTCCCGAGGACTGGAAATGGGAGGATTGCATGGATGCAGATGATTCAGCTAGTTGTCAGGAGGTGTGTCCTCATACCCAACCTGGTTTTACAGAAATAATTTACGTTCCTCTTTGGATATTAACCAATGAGAGGCCAGGATCGAAACCAAATTCAATTGATCCATTTCTTAAAGCTTTGTTAGTTTATAACTGTAACTGTTATAATTTCTGGACAAGAACTAAATACTCAATGCATAAGTTACTTACCGTCCACAGCAATATATGAAAGTTGTCCGATAAATTCGTGGACAAAACGTTTTCCTCAAAAACAAATGGGCGAAATAATTAGAGAAAATTTTCAGCAACTGTTTATTCATCATAGTTTAGTGCATCTTATTTATTTGTATAAATTATAGACAAAAGGAGGATATTTTCTTTATGTTTGGATGTGCAAAAAACACTATATCCTACGTCGCACGATAAAAAAAGAGTTTGAATAGCCAAAACAAAAGCATCATTTTAAAATTACAGTAATTAATAATTGAATTGAACTACAAATATTGTTTTTTTTTTTTTCAATCGACTGTCTATTTTCTAGTCATAATTTCAAGGCAATTGCTTAATTTTTGGTAGTTTCCATTGCGATTGGTAAATGTCCTTTCTTCCAAATGATACGTCTGGAGTAATGAGAACGTTTGGTTTTTGTGTTAGTATCAATGACGGGCTTAAAGGAAATGGGTCTTATGGATCTGTTGATATGGCTGAAAGCGGTCTCGAGTTAATGATTGCGCAAACTTCTGCTAGGAAAGTTCCGAGAACATCATGGGTAACGTCCCCACAGTGTTGTAACATCATCGAATCTAGTATTCTTCTGGTGACACCAATCATTCTCTCCCACGCTCCTCCCATATGAGATGAATGCGGAGCATTGAAGATCAATTGAATGCTGTTATCATTTAGATATGTTTTCATTGGGGTATCTCCTACATTGAAGCAATCGAGCTTCAGCTCCTTTGCAGACCCTACAAATTTTGTACCACAATCTGAGCGAATTATTTTCATTGGCCCTCTAATCGCAATGAATCTTTTCAAAGCATTGATGAACGAAGAAGAACTTAAATCCTCCACTACTTCCAGATGAATGCCTCGCGTTGTCAAACAAGTAAACATATTTGCCCAGCGTTTAGAATTTGCTGCTCCACCACGTATCTTAATAGATCAAGGCCCAAAGGTGTCAATGCCAACGTTAGTAAATGGCGGCCCAGGAGTAATTATATCTTCTGGCAAATCTACCATCTTCTGATGTTCGTTCTGACCCCGTAGTTTTCGGCATATAACGCATTTTTCCAGGACTGACGATACTTGTCGCTTCTCACCTATTATCCAATAGCCAGCTGACCGTATCGCACCAGAGGTAAAGTGCCGACCCTGGTGTTTTATTTGCTCGTGATAATGACGTATTAATAATAATGCTACATGATGTTTCCCAGGAATTATAATTGGATGTCGTTCATCAGCTGGTATTTTTGCATGACGAAGTCTCACTCCTACCCGCATCAATCCATGTTCGTCTATGAATGGGTCTAAATTAACAACTTTCCTTTCTTTTGGCAACTTTTTGTGTAACCTGATGCATTCCATTTCGTCAGGGAACATCTCACTTTGAACTTCTTTGATGAATAAATTTTCTGCCTCCTTTCTTGTTTGAAGACAGTCTTTCTCTGGGAGATTGTTTTTAGCGCTTAGAAATCGTTTAACATAAGCAACGGCGTTCACAAGTCTTTTCCAGCATGAAAACCGCTCAAAACGTTGTGTTCCAAGCAAACATTTGTTTGTTGTTATTGACTTCGCACATGTTATTTCGGGTCGAATTTCTTTATCCTCTTCTGGAATCTGAAGTTCGAATATCTCCTCATTTGGCTCTTCTTTGAGTAGATGACTAGGACCCAATACGCAGGTATGTTAAGGTTACAACCAAACATTCTACTTGCCTATATGATACGACGTCATAGTAAGCTATATGACGTGAAGTTAAGAGATAACAATTTCTTAAAATCGATATCTAAGATTAACTTGAAGTCGTAAAAATGAATCAAAATATGCAGAGGCATAATATAAACGGAATTTTGTCGCTTCTGGGTCTCTGTAGTTATCACAGAGGTTAAATACCAAACCCGTGACGTCATAACTTTTGTTCATGTAGCAGCAGAGTGAAAGTGAAACGTAACGAGAATTCATGTTAACAAACACAAGAAATTGGAGTTTAAAAGCATTTAAAATGAATATCATGTGTGATTCATGTGGGAAAAAAGCTTATGAATAAGGTATGCTAATACTTATATTTCTACAATTTCTTTGTAAAATTAAAGCAGACAGGGTGTTTACTTGCCGATCAGCCTTTCCTCTGTCGTTCGTAACAAAAAAGATGCAAAAGTTCAACACTACACCGCATACTTTGAAACTTAAATTTTGTTTCTATCGAAAGTTCTTATTCTATTGTTTTTGGAAAGTGCTGCTAGAATCGTATGGTTTACGGGAATTGATGCATTTTTTTCGATGTTATGAACAAAATTTGAAAAGTTTGGGAAGGTTTCGACCGAAAGTGTGGAATAATTATTTCTGTGATAGGACAGTAGGATTCTAGCAGCACTTTCCATGGTACAGAGATGATTTAACATAACTATTATTACAAATTGAAATTAATTATCCCCGGGGTAGTGTTGAACTTTTCACTTTTTCATTAAGGCATTTTTTCTATTTATAGACGTCACGTGGTGGCGTCGCGGTGAAGTACTTCCTGTAGTATAAGTCCCATTGAAGTCTATAGAACGCATACTGATAGCAAAAGTTTTATCCTTGACTTTTCCGATTTATTAGTGTTACATAATTATAAAAAAGTGATAATTCGCCGAATTCTGATCCATGTGCTGCCTTAACATTCCCGCGTAGCCAGGAACTTCGCTGCAAATCCGCTGATGAAATAGATCTGGTAGCTAAGTCCGCTGGATTTTTGTCTGTGGGCACATAGGACCATTGTGCCGAATGAGAAAAATGACGGATTTTTGCAACTCTTTTACTGACATAAGTGTAGAATCTACGTTTCTCATTGCAAATGTATTCAAGAACTACCTTGCTGTCAGTGTGGTACTATATACTCTTTAGCGGTATATCGAGATTATCAGATATTGTTTGACCAATTTCCGTGGCTAGAACAGCTGCGCATAACTCCAATCTCGGGATGTGTGTCCATGAGTTGGTGCAACCTTGGCTTTTCCTAGGACAAATCCAACGCTCGTCTGAGGTTAAGTACGCAACAGCGGCGATAGCTTTTTCAGATGCATCTGAGAAGAAATGAAGTTTCTTATCTTCTGTGTCACTAAATGACGTTGAAATACACATTCGTGGGATATGTACTTTCTCCAAATGGTGTAAATAGGTTCTCCAAGTTTCCCATTCTTCATATCTGGACTCCGGTAAGATCTCGTCCCAATCAACATTTCCCGTTGTTAACTCTCTTAGTATGAGCTTGCCTCGAATAAGAACAGGTGCAAGGAAACCCAAGGGGTCATACACACTGTTGATTGTTGACAAAATTCCTCGTCTGGTGTATGGCTTGATTTCATTTGCGAGTTTGAAGGTAAAACTATCTGAAGCAATGTCCCAATTGAGTCCAAGACTTTAATTTTCTGGACAGGAAGCGAATCATTTGACAGGTCAAGGTCTTTTAGATCCTTAGCTAGATCAGATGGATCAAAGGCTTTCCTGACTTCTTCACAGTTTGAGGCGATTTTGTGTAGGCGGAGATTCCCGATCGTTTGCAGTGCGGACTGGGTCCTCTTCATTAGATCTATTGCCATGCCAGATGTTGGTAGTGAGGTCAGTCCATCATCTACGTAAAAATCCCTGCAAACGAAATTTTTTACATCTTCACCATAATTTTCTTTGCTAATGTCGGCAGTCTTACGGAGTCCATAAGTAGCGATTGCTGGTGAAGGGCTATTTCCAAACACATGTGCACGCATGCGATATTCTGTCAGCGATTTGCTGAAGTCATTGTCCTCATACCACAGGAAACGAAGAAAGTCTCCATGTTTTTCATCCACTTTGAAACAATAGAACATTTGTTGAATGTCTCGCATGATTGCTACTGCTTCCCGACGGAATCGAAGAAGAATTCCCAATAAACTGTTAGTGAGATCCGGGCCTGTAAGAAGTATGTCATTCAACGATACTCCTCTGTACTTTACTGAAGAGTCGAATACGACACGCAGTTGATTTGGCTTACGAGGATGATAGACTCCAAATATTGGTAGATACCAGAGCTCACTTTCATTTGGGATTACTGGCGCTTTTCCGCATGTGCATTGTCAAAGATACCACTCATGAATTCAGAAAAGTGTTCTTTCTTCACAGGGTCACGTCTCAGGCTTGACTCGAGTGTTTTTGGCTCTTTTTATAGCTTGGGATTTGTTATTAAGTATCTTGTAATTCCGATTGCGAAATGGAAGTGGTGCTGACCAGTAACCGTCCTCATTCTTGCGGAATCCTTCATCCATGATCTTAAGAAATGTTCTGTCATCTGTGGACAGTTCAGGCTTGTCATCAGATTCCGTCCTAAGAAATATGTCTTTTTCAAGTTTGACAGATTGGTCTGGATTTTCTTCACGTACGGCAAACGAATTGATACAAGGACTGAAGAGTGTAACGCGGCCTTCATTTGTCAGATTAGTTTTCAAGACGTTAACGGCTTTTGGACGATGTACCTTGCCAAGACATGTTTCTCCGACTATTGTCCATCCGAGGGGCAATTTCTGTGCATATGGAGAGTTTGGCGGTCCGATTCGTTGATCAAGGACATGATGGGCTTCAATCAGATCCCTACCAATCAAAAGCATTATTTCTGCATCAGGATTCAAAGGCGGAATGTGTGGTGCGATATCCTGTAAGTGCGGATAGTATGAGGCAACGTCAGGGGTTGGTATCTCGTTTCTAACATCTGGTATCTATTCACATTCATAGGTGGATGGTAGACGAAATTTTTGTTTGCCGTCAAATGACTCAATCGTGGCGTTCTTTAATTTTCTACCTGAGCAACGCGTTTGACCTGCACAGGTAGACGCAGTTATGATAAGGCTGTCCGAAGGTTTAAAATGCCTAAAAAATATACATTTTATTTTGAGCTAGAATTTAATTTTAATATATATTCCTTGTTTTAAATTACAGTCAACCTGAGATAATAGTTGAAACATGTTTTACTTTCAAGCATTTTTGTGATGTCACATGACTATGTTGATCACCTGACGTAGATTTATGATATTCTTAATTCTTTCACAAAAACCGCTTCGGCACAAGTGCAAAACAAAAATATTGTGCAAAGTTTGTTACAAAGATCAATTCATCGTGATCTCTGGGACATAGAAAGTGCTGGGGGCAGGTTAAATTTTTACTCATTAAGAAAATATTTTACGAGAAATTCAACTTACCTACATAAGAAGGGGCATTTTCCACTCTTTATCGCGATTTATACAAAAATGGAAAAACTACACACAATCCCCCAGCAAAATTCAGTTAGAGTACAAAAATCTCTTGTAGATTCAAACAGAATATCTTCAATTTGTCCTTGTTTATCACTTGTGCCAGTCCAATATAAACACGATTCATAAATTCTAACTCTGTCTACGGATGTATAAGGGGAGCATTTCACACATAATTTTTCGCTATTAATTAATTATGTGCATATCAGACATGCAAAAGGAATAGGCATATTTAAATTTCATATATTCAACATCATATCAGCACACTCGAGCTTAAAAATAAATCCTAACACTTGAATTAAACAATAAGTCCCAAAAATAAATCTACATGCTATATAAAAATTATGACACTTTCCCCGTTATTGTAGCTCAAGTATGCAGTGACTTGACGTCATATTCAATTATGACGTCATATCTAGGTAGTTCAGAGAAGTTACTACAGTTTGAACAGTTCGATACTTTACGGGCAGCCTTATCATAGCTGCGGACAACAGGTACATTGATTCCTGAGTGCAGTTCTCCTTGAAAAGGTCACAGATAAATGGTGTTGCAAGAGACTGATTTGACTGGTCATCAATCATAGCATTAAAAATTGTCTCTTTATGTGGCTGATTTTGTGAGTACAGTCGAACTAACACTGTTTTTGCGCAAGATTTGCCGGAGAATGAGTCCCCATATATTTGTGTACAGCATGGTTTCATTTCAGTGCTCTTTTGACTATTTTCAAAGGTGTGGTCTATCCGCTCCCAACCATGCGATGTCTGTCCTCTGCTCTGTTCTGAAACTGCATGTAGAGCTGTCGGATGATTTTGGCCTTGCAAATGTCACACACGAAACAACGGTGGAACAGTTCGCTGTTATGTAAAAGCCGGCACAACATTTAAAACATATTCCTTTATCTTTAAGTATCTTTCTTCGTTTTGTCATTGGTTTTGCACGAAACGATCTACATTTGTTGAGCGGGTGCAGGTGCGCTGTGTTGTGTATAAGGGCATACTGTGCCTGGTGAGCCTGAAACTTGAAGATCCGTTTTATGTGATGTTACTCGAAATCCAGGTTTCTCAGGTGGCTTCTGTCGTGTGGCAGCTGGACTCGCAGTTGTTGATTCATACTGGAGTGCTGGGTTGTTTCTAATTTTGCTTTGCTCTCGAACAAAGTCGCAGAATGCAGAAAATGGCGGATGTAATGTAGTAGTCCTCTTGTACTGAGATGCTGTTGTTGTCCACTTTTCTTGCAGCATATATGGCAGTTTACATACTATTGGGCCAATCCCGATAGATGTGTCAAAATACGAAAACATAGACCCGTACATGTCCTCTTCCTTCAACGCTTCAATTTCTGCAAGGATGTCAGAGAGGTCATACAGTTTCTTAAAGTCTTTGTTTTTTAGTTTTGGAAAGGATGCTAATTTATTTTTCAATGCGCTGTCAATCATTTCTGGGCTGCCGTATCTATCATCCAAGCGTTCCCAAATTCGTCTGAGTCCTAGAGCCGGGTTTCGTGTATGGGCTGCACGCAGACTGAGTACGTACTTCTGAGATATGCCTCCGGTGTATTTCACAAGCATATCAATTTCCTCTGTGGCGATTGCTCCGATTTCTTGAACAACATTCTTAAAACTTGATTTCCAAGACGGGTACATGCACAACTCTGCCTTATCTGTAAAACAGCACAATCTGGATAATAATAGGTCTTTCTTTAGTAGAGAACGAGTAAAGTCTGTTGCAAGTCCACGATTTTGGTCGACTGTAGCCTTTACTTCGTCTTGAGATTTTGCGTATTTTGCAATGGCCCTACATTTTTGCTGTAGAACGGCATGGGCTGCTGTACAAATGAATACGGGTGTCCGACCTGACCTGGGTAAGAGGTCATGATTGTTGGTTGACAAGTATTAACGGTTTGACGCGGAATGTATGGTAGAGCGCGCGGATTTAAATGACCTTCTGTTGGGAGTTTATTCACATATTTCTCAGTTTGTTCCTTTTTTGGCACTGATGGAATATCTAAGAATTCCTTCGATTTCACCTCCTCTATTTCTAGTGTTTCTAGGGCTGCATTTGTCGTGGCAACCTCGCTAGTATGAACCAACATTTCAAGGTCAGCTTCTAACTCTGCGTTTTCCTTTTTTGTAAAGAATGAAAAAGATAAAAGTGGGAAAATAGTAAGGGAGATAATGCAAAGATTTGATCTATTTGATATGTGGTCGGAACTAAAACCTGATAAAATTTTTTTAACGTGGTGTGATGGAAATGGGTCACCCAAAAGTCAAATTGATTATGTCATAGCAAGCAAACATTTTTGTTACGCTCCAGAGAACATTTTTTTACGCAAAGCCCCAAATGTCAATACTTGTAGAATGAGTGATCATATGCCAATAGTTTTTAAATTTAAAATATCATGTAACACTAGAGGAAAAGACTTTTGGAAATTAAATGTATCTATTTTGCATGATACAAATTATGTTAAAACAATAAATGACTTTTTAAATAACCTTCCAGATGAAATAGAAAATGAGGAAAATCCGCATATTCAATGGGAATTAATAAAAATACATATAAGAAATTTAAGCATTAATTTTTGTAAACAAAAAGGTAAAACGATAAGAAATAAAATCCAACTAATTGAAAAAGAAATTGAGGAGATTGAAAATAGGAATTACGCACATATTGACGTTAAAAAAAAGAGAGAACTAGAAAACGAGTTAGACGAATTATATAAATACAAAGCTAAAGGCGCACAAATCAGATCTAGAGCAAAATGGATTGACGAAGGGGGAAAAAATACGTCATATTTTCTTAGACTGGAAAATAAACACCAATCTCACAATTTAATCAGCAAAGTTAACAACAATGGACAAATATACACTAAAACAGATGAAATTTTGAAACAACTTAGCTCATTTTTTGACGATCTCTACTCGAGTAAACATGTTTCGGATGAATGCGTTGATAACTATTTAAGTGAAATAAATCTTGAAAGTAAAATAACAGATGAAAAAAGAGAAACAATTGAAAATTTTCCTTCTTTAAAAGAATGTGCTGAGGCAATTTACCATATGAAACAAAATAAATCCCCGGGCAATGATGGTATACCAGTAGAATTTTACAAAATGTTTTGGAAGCACTTAAAAACATATTTTTACAATGCCCTTATTTATTCTTTTGAACTAGGTGAACTTTCAAATACACAAAAATGTTCTATATTATCCCTTATTCATAAAAAAGGGTCTCTAGACAAATTAGAGAATTACAGACCTATCAGTCTAACTAATATAGATTATAAAATCATAGCTTTTGTTTTCGCTAGAAGACTACAAAATGTCATAGATACCGCTATAAATGAAAACCAGACAGGATATATTAAAGGTAGATTTATTGGTAATAATGCTAGACTTATCGTAGATAACTAAAACAGAATGTATCATTTTAGGACCTCTTAAGGAAAGATTAGCTCACAAAACACATATATGTCAGACGAAAATAAATAAAGATACTTTAAAATGATTAGGAATATATCTTGGAACTAACAAAGAAATTTGTAATGAAAAAAATTGGATATGTAAACTAAAGGAGTTTGAAAAAATATTGGATTCATGGAGATGCCGAAAACTTACTATTTTCGGTAAATGTCAAATTGTGAACTCGCTTATTTTATCAAAAATTGTTTTCCCTGCAACGGTTTTAGAAAATCCAGGCAATGATTACATCAAAAGTCTTAATAAGCTCATTATTTCATTTCTATGGGGCAATCGAGAACGCATTAAGCGACTTACATTAATTCGAGAAATTAAAGAGGGGGGTGTAGGAGTTATTGATCCGGACACCAAAATTAAAGCTATAAAAGCAGCTTGGGTATCTAAACTTTTACAAAATAAGAGCAATCTAAGTAAGCTTTTAAATGCAGTTTTAGTAACTCATAAAATGAATATCCAATATATTGCAGAGTCAAATGTAACAAAATTTTCTGACTTCAATAGTCTGAAAGGGCTTTCCCAATTCTACAAAGAGGTTTTTACTGCCTTTAATGAATGCAAGACTTTAAATAACAATGAAACAATAGACAAAATTTTACGACAAAATATTTGGTTTAATACAAACTTTAGATACAAAGGGAAAATCTTGTATTTTCAGAACTGGTACGAAAGCGGCTTTCATTATGTGAAAGATCTTGTTAATGATACTGGTTTTAAATCGCTTGATGAAATAGCTGAAATACTAAAGTCAAAACGAAACTATCTTTGTGAATATTAAATATTAAAAAACGTTTTTTATTCTAAAATATATGGCGATACAAGTATGGGAAAATATATTAATATCAACAAAGAGTTTCACTTTAAATTACAAGGAAAAATAGAAGATATAAGTAAAACAAAATCTAGCTTCTTTTACAAAATCTTAATATATAACAAGTCCGAAAAGCCTATCATGGAAAGTTTTTGGGAAAAGGAATTTAGCGATATAAACCCACTGTGTTGCGAAAAATATATGAAGAAAAAATTGTAAAAATTAATGACAAAAATATTGCCGAATTCAATTTTAAACTACTGCACAATATGTTACCAAATAACTTGTATCTCAGTAAATGGAATAAAAATATTGAAAAATACTGTTCTCATTGTCAAGAAATAGAAAATACAAAACATATGCTTTTTGACTGTATACTTATAGAAAATATTTGGAAACGAGTGTCTGTTGTACTTAAAGTTAATATTGTTTGGAAACATCTTGTATTGGGTTTTAGTTACTATGGAAACCAAACAAGCACAGTTTTGAATAATGTTGTTTCTTTCATAGCATTTAAAATTTTCAAATATAAGATCTATGAAATGTAAAATATTAGAAGAAGATATAACAAGTGATGGGCTGAATTTATTTTTGAAGTCATCGCTTGCTAACTTTTACTTTGTTAATCGGCAAGCACAAACTATCAAATTTGATTATTGTATGCTAAAAACTCTGTCTGAAAATTTGTAAATTATTATTTTTATTATTACTAATAATTTTTTTTATTCATCACTCACTACAGGATTAGCCAGTAATCTTGTATTTCGGAGGTAAATTTTTGATATGGACTCTGTGATGTGTAAGGATTGTACCTCCGAATTCGTGAGTGGTCCATCGTCTTATTATATGACATATAAGAAAAAAAATCATATATATTATAGTAAGAATGTATGAAGTAACAATGAGTATTAGTATTTTTTTAAGACACAATCCATATATATAACTATATGAATACCTTTAAAAATATTTTTGAATCTACATAATTATATTCTTTGTATATTAATATACATATATGTTTTAAATTTCCAATCCAGGGGGGGCCCTGGCACCCCAGGTGAGGAATACACGGAGGACCTTTTAGGAGGTATTGCCTCAAAACTTGATTTGTATTTTTGTTGAATAAAGACTCTGAAAAAAAAAAACTCTGCGTTTTCCTTTTCCATAGCAGCTATTCGTTCTTTCATAGCTGCCTTCTGTCATTGCCTTTTTCTGTGCGATAATTCAACTCAGGGACGATCTTGATGATTGCTGACTTGTTGATTCTAATTTATCAGATTCGGTCAGTTTGTGTAAAAGTTCTCTAATTTTTTGTAATCTTTCTTCGACTGTGTGAATGTTACTCAGGTATGATTTTTCAAAACAGTCTTTGTCCTTAATACTTTGCTCGCTCGTTGGTCTGTCAAGAAATTCCATGAATTCTACCGCCCTTACTTTGTATTCTTTATATAAGAGATTGGCATCAGTTTGTATATTTTCCAGCGATGTTTTGTCGTTTTCACATACCTCGATGTCTTGTGTGCAAGATACAAGACGGCACCATATACTATTGATCTTCCCTTCATAACGTTCCTTGTTGCTCATATATAAAGAGAGTTCTTCTTCCGTAGGTGTCCTGATTCGAGACTGCTCTTCATCCGAACTCATGATGGACGAATTGTAGTGATCCGAGTCCGACGTCCGAAATCACAAAGAGAGTATCCTGGCCACTTGTAATCTTTTTACTGTACTGCCTTCCATGTAACTTTTACTCAATGAAATTATAAAGACACGGATTACAGCAAGTTAACCACTTTATTGTCACAATAACAGTACACGTAGGGGCGCGGATCCTATAATAGGCGCAAGTGTGTCCCTGTTTACAAGAGGTGACGAGATCTAAGAGTGATCGTTTGATGATTTGATGATTTGAGGGTAAAAAGCTAAAATAAACAAATACAAATATACAAAAACATGCTATAAACAAACTTACTACAAACTTACTTCAAAGACAACATGTTTGAATGAACTAGATTAAATTACAGTGCTGACAAATTACATTACACAGTTTATCTCGCTAAAAGTACACATGAACTTTTACAAAGGTATTTAATGTCGCTTTACATTAGCCTTAAAGCAATAAACAGATAGCTTATAAAACTTACATTGTGATCGGCCACAGTTTCTCTGGGTTTACAAACGTCTGGATAGTATTACTAGCTGAGTCTTTTACAAGAATGAATTTTGTGCGTGAAAAATACAGATTATATAATAAAACCTACACAGGAAACAGCATAGTTTCATAATTAAAATAAATATCAAACTGCGGGTTCTCCCAGTTAAATAAACAAAATGCAGCTGATTTTAGCTTCAACATAAACAGCAGACAGGACTGAGAATATGGTTATAAAAACAATTGGAACAATGAACAATGCATTTAGTCATTCAAGATTTGACATATTTGCTAATGCACCTAAAATGCATAATCTGCAATTCTAAATAATACTATACAAAATGTAAGACATTAAGGTGTATTAGTATCAGTAGT
>NW_026918762.1:0-14937 GCF_032062105.1 Saccostrea cuccullata | reverse complement strand
ACAAATTAAAATAAAAGGCCAAGCTGCAAAAAACTTACTGAAGCTGCTGTAGATCCAGGAATTTGTTTTGCAATGTCTTCAAATGTTTTGGAAAAAGGGCCGTGTGCTTTAACACTCTCTAACATTACTCTATCCATATCCCTGGCATCAAAAAGTAAAATTCACTTACACAAAAATCACATGTTTAAATTGTGGCATTTTAAAGACCTACATGAATAAAACAGATTTAATGGAATCAATAGTGTTATTGCATATGCGATAGTTGGCAATAATTTTATCTTAAAATTAATGGTATATTTCTCAATATGTAATTGTCTTTTGACTTCTCAAAATAAAAAATATTTTATAGTCATTTCTAACCTTGTCCATTCAATCTGTGGTGTTGCAGGAGTTGTCTCTCTTTTCTCCACTGGTGCATCTGACGCCTCAGTGGAACTAGGACTTGCTTTAGGTTCTTCTTGACCAAATCCAACAACACTGGAAATAATGTTCCCAGATGGAGAGGCCACATTCTGGTTTTTACTCAGTTTTAGTTTCAGACCTTGGCCAGCTGAAGATCCCGATACAGACTCCTCTGTGGAACACGACTTTGGATTTGGGCTTACTTTTATAGACAGATTAGAATTGTCATTGTGGAACACTGGGGAGTTTGTGTAGGCAATAACAGGGCTAGAGGCTGAGGGACTTTTAAGGAATTCAACATTGTCTATGCTGGACAAGGAAAATGCAGGCGAGACACAACTTGTTTTTGCAGTGACTGGTTTGGGTACTATTCTTCTTTTCTCACTTAATTTCTTCTTCTGTCTATCTGTAGGACTAAAGTCTAATTGTTTAGCACTTGATAAAAAGCTTTTTTCTGAATCTGACTTCTCTACATTTTTGGCCATATTCTTAGTCTCTTTTGTCTCTTTTTCAGATACTATTGAAAATCCAAAATTAGTTGAAGACACCGAGGTTTTTATTGGACTAGATGTACTCTGTGGTTTGTTGCCTAATTGTGAGGAATCTAACGTCATAGACACATCTGACTGACTTATCATGGCCTCGTGTAAAGCCTTGGCAAGCAAGTCAGAACAAGAACTGTCTCTGTTTTGAGAACTATGTCCATCCATGGCAACCTCCTCCATAAGAGCTGGGAGGGGTTTTCTAGGTGACAAGTTAGCACTTTCCACCCATGAACTGATGGTGAATTCTCCTTCAGAATTCTTCTTTGGTGTGGTTTCAGTGTTTGGGATGGATATTATGGCCCCTGCGAAGTCCTCATTGCTGTCTGCTGTGACGGTCACTTCCACTGACCTGGGTACTTTGGACAGTGGAGACGTTTCCTCAACCTTCTCCACTGCTCCCCCAGGATTTGTTTCCTCTTGCCTTCGTTGGTCCTGAGGGGGGATCAGATCAGGTAGACCACAACCAAGCTGAGATTCCTCTGAGTGGTCTGTACTTTCCAATCCTTCAGTTCTTAGCACTGAGACCGATTCCCTGTCTCCACTCTTCTCACCATCTTCAGTCATTTCCTGTGGCTGACTGGACGTGGAGGGAAGGTTATCCAGGTCAGAAATCTGGTCCCCAGTTTCTGTTGAAACACTTGTAACTGTTTTCTTGACAGGAGAATCAGCCATTTCTTTGATAGAAAAGAAGCGCCCCTGTTTCCCCTTCTTTCTGCTAGATATCTTAAGCTGAAATAAAAGATCACCATAAAGTTTTTGTTTGCAAAGATCTATAACCCTATTGTTACATGCAGAATAATATAAACAAAATACCAGTTCCAGAGGATTTTGCTTTGTTAAATGCATAATTTGTTAATAGTATATCCCCTCAGCTTAAAATATATTTTGAAAACCAGGGGAATTAATATCACTTTGCTAAAACAATTCATTATCGGTGTGTTCAATATAAATGTGTGTTAATGTATTTGAAATGCAATTTGTTTAGCAGCATTATAAATACTTCCCATTTGTATATATTCCAATGTTCTTTGGGCTTCTATGCTTCTGTATTCTTTGGTTGCTTGATCTGTAGGTTTAACTTTATTTCTAAATTTCTTTGTCATCTGAACTGTATGCTAACATTTATTTATCTCATTCTTCGTCATGTGATCTGTCAGTTTACCTTTTTCTAACGTTCTTTGGTCGTCTGATCTTCATTTTTATTCCTACATTCTTTGGTCCTTTACCTTTATCCCTACATTCTTTGGTCCTTTACCTTTATCCCTACATTCTTTGGTCCTTTATCTTTATCCCTACATTCTTTGGTCCTTTACCTTTATCCCTACGTTCTTTGGTCCTTTACCTTTATTCCTACATTCTTTGGTCACCTGATCTGATCTTTACCTTTATTCCTACATTCTTTGGTCATGTGATCTGTATATTTACCTTTATTCCTATGTTCTTTGGTCGTCTGATCTTTATTTATCCTACGTTCTTTGGTCATCGATCACCAACATTTACCTTTCACCACTCTCTGAAACTACGTTCTTTATGTTAAAAAGTCATCTGATCTTTATTTATTTTGCCAAATAGAGCTAGTTCTTTGGTCAACTGATCTTTATTTATTCCTATGTTCTTAGGTTGTCTGATCGTTACCTTTATTCCTATGTTCTTTATTCCTATGTTCTTTGGTCGTCTGATCTATATTTATTCCTACATTCTTTGGTCATGTGATCTGTACATTTACCGTTATTCCTACGTTCCTTGGTCACCTGATCTGATCTTTACCTTTATTCCTACATTCTTTGGTCATCTGATCTTTATTTATTCCTATGTTCTTTGGTCGTCTGATCTTTATTTATTCCTACGTTCTTTGGTCATCTGATCTTTATTTATTCCTATGTTCTTAGGTTGTCTGATCGTTACCTTTATTCCTACGTTCTCTGGTCATCTGATCTTTATTTATTCCTACATTCTTTGGTCGTCTGATCTTTATTTATTCCTACATTCTTTGGTCATCTGATCTTTATTTATTCCTATGTTCTTAGGTTGTCTGATCATTACCTTTATTCCCATGTTCCTTGGTCGTCTGATCTGTACGTTCTCTTTCTCTGCTCCCTCCTCATCTTCCTCCCACTGGGATGGTGTCATCGGTTCTGTCTTCACTCTCGTCTTCTCCACCTCCTCCTCTTCTTCCTCTAGGCTGCTCAGAGGTTTAACTTCGGGGTAATACTTCACCCTCACTTTCTTTATGACTTGTCTATTGATCCTGTAGTATAGCTCTCCATCAATTACCTAAACAAGGGAAGTTTAATATTACTGTATTTTGTTAGTTTTACTGTATTTACAGTATTATTATTTCTATTACTGTATTTTGTAATCAAAAGTAAATATTTTATATAATTTTATTCCCCTCCATCTTTATACATTATTGAAATTAAATTATCCTCCGTAATATTTAAAAGATTTCTGTAAGTGATATGATAAAGTTTTGCTTAAATTTCCAAGTTTACCCATTAAAAAAGCAGTTAATATGTACCAAACATTAATTTTTTAATGAAAATTTTTTAAGTTTGTTTAAATCTCAGAATATAATACATGTACCTTCAAACAACAGTTTGTACAGTGAATATTCCTCATGTGGAAGTTTTTAGCATTGGGATTTTGATGACAATTACACATGCACTTCTTAGTTCCATCAGGATTTTCATCTTCTGGAATGACCACTTCCTCAAAATCATCAAACAGGAACCCTTCGTCTTCATCACTGTCTGCCAGAGTTATCTCCTCAAAATCGGTCATATAGCTGTAATAACAAGTCAATTAATAATCATGTAAATTCTTCATATACCTGGTATAAAAAGTATATATGTATTCACAATTTTTCAAATATTTTGTTAATGCCCTTTAAGCACTATGACTACCTGTCAGGGGGCTTTTCATCCTCAAAAAAGAGGGACAACTCATCCAGGAGATGTGGTTGGTTCTTCAGAACTTGTTCCAGGGATTCCTTCAGCGCTTTCTCCTCCTCCTTGGAGCCACCTGGGGCCCACTTTGTCAGCAGTTTCATGGTTTTCTGATATTGAGATGGATGTCTCTCAGCGTATACCTACAACATTCATATAAATACACCATAATGATTAATTGTTCTTTTATATCAGTGTGTCTGTTGTCCTGTTCATTTAAACAGTGTTACAAGGATTGGCCAAACTAAATCTTTTTATTCAAAATCAAAGTGGGATGCATCTCAATGCTAAATTGCATATTCTTTATAAACAATCAACACTCGAGGCAATCAGTTATCAAAATAGTTGTCAGTTGTACACTCAGACAAAGACTTACCCCATAATTCAAGTACAAAGGCCCTGGCTCTATACACTCAACTCTAAACTTATGTAGGAAGGTCACATAGGAAGGTCTTGGCCCTGTACGCACCTGTTATTTATGTATGACGGTTCTGGCCCTGTACACTCACCTCTAACATAACTATGTAGGAAGATCCTGGCCCTATACATTTGCCTCTTATTAATGTACAAAGTTCTTTGTCCTATACAATCACCTCTAATTTACGTAGGATGGTCCTGGCCCTATACATTTGCCTCTAATTTATGTAGGAAGGTCCTAGCCTCCTACACTCACCTCTAATTTATGTAGCAAGGTCAAAACCCTTTATACTCACCTCTAATTTATGTAGCAAGGTCAAAACCCCGTACATGACAATTTAGCCACATATGATCCACATATGCATTGTCTTTCATATGAGAATCATATGTATATACAATCATATGAGAATCATATGTGGCAAATCATATCCTTTCATTTCGGTTACAGGTTCGTATGAATTTATGTCTATAATACTCTCATCAATTGTAATTGTTGAATTAATGCAATTCGCAAACCTACATAATGTTAGTGATCTTTAGATCTAAGTATAAACTATATTTTGGATAAATTTGTTTCTCATTGGATGTAAACATTACAATTTACGTGTTAGGCTAAAGGTATTACTTTGTTTTCATTTTGTTTTGACTTTGTTACGTACTGATTTGAAAGTGAAAGTAGAAACCCTGTATAGGATTTGGCGTTTTGTATGTTGAGATCGTTATCAAGTCGATTCGTTCATCGACTAAATGACAAATGTTTGTTTTTATGGCATATAGATGCATTCAACAACTTGAGTTCAGTGTCACAGTGCTGCTTTTTTATGAAGTCCACGAAGCCCAAAGCTGATAAGACTGGCGATTGATCCTAAAGCTGATTCTGACAGACGATTGCACCATCACAATATTAAAGGTAAAAATATTGCAATAAAAATTGAAAGTGTACATCTGTAATGCCTCCTTTATGACAAAATATTTCTTGATAATTTCTTGTTGTTCCTTTATAATTCTACATTGTTTGCACAGCTTCATCAAAAATAAATTCAACTCAATAATATAGAAGTTTTATTCTACATTATGAAACAATTTTAATTGTAAATGCACTTTTTAAATATGGAAAGTATGAATAGAATTTTTTTGCTTTAAAAGCTATGAAACTATACAATTACTTAAGGGGGTAAATAATGAATTTTTGAATTTCAGCAAAAAATTAATAATAACAGTGGCAACTTTCAAGGTACAAATACATGTGAATGTGACTATGTTTTGAAAGTACATCAGATAGCTAATCTATTGAATATTTACATCTATGTATTCATTGACATTTATAATTTTTTTCCAACACTAGAGAACCTAGTTTCAAGTAAATTGTAAGATATTTAGGACAAACAAGAAATCTGTGATCCAATGCTCACTAGTAATACCCCCGCTCTGATGTAAATAAGCACTATCATGTTAATATATATACACAAGTTCAATAACAGGCAGATGCACAGAAAAATACATGTATGAAGTTGACATCAGATTCATATCAAAATTAATCCCACCATTTGGCATGCTTCAACAAAGGGTGTAATAAAATTTCAAGCATCTGCTATGAATAGCTAATGAGAAAACTGCGACGAAAATTTGTTATGTGTGAAACAGACAGATGCACAGACAAACAGGAAGTTGATATCCGATTTGAAAAAAAAATGTATCCCAAGATATGGCATGCCTCAGAGAAGATTGTGTTAAAATTTCAAGCATCTACAATGAGTAGTTGCTGTGAAAACTGTGACGAAAATTTGATATGTATGAAACGGACAGACGCAGAGACAAACAGGAAGTTGACATCAGATTTGCGAAAATGTATGAAACTATGGCATGCCTCAGAGAAGATTGTGTTTAAATTTCAATTTTTGAATTTGCAAAAAATTAACGAAAATTTGTTATGTATGAAACGGACAGACGTACAGACAAACAGGAAGTTGATATCCGTGTTGAGCGAAAATGTACATGTACCATATGGCATGCCTCAATCCAGATTGTGTTAAAATTTCACATCTACGATGAGTAGTTGCTGAGAAAACTGTGACGAAAATTTGTTTCGGACGGACACACAGACACACGGACAGACACACAAGGGTAAAACAGTATACCCTCCTCTCCTTCTGAGAGGGGATATAGTAAGAACCTACAAACTTGTTCTCTCTCTTTTTGTAGTTTAAGTTTTAGTTATGCTTAGAAAATATTTACTTTGTGAATATTTGTTTTACAGGTTCAAAATACAGTCAGCCTCTTATAAGAAAAAATCCAAAGATCCAAGGCTTGATTCAAAGTTAAGGTAACTACACACTGTTTAATAGACTTTGCTACATACTTCCCAACAAAGTCTGGGATATCCTTGAATCACAAAGTCTGTTTTTTTCTGCCTATTTGTGCCAGAATCTTCTTAATTTTTGGCAATTTGAATTAATATATACTATTTGAACATTCCAAATTCAATTGTCAAATAAAAAATTGTTTTTTTAATGATTTTAATATGAAGCATATCTTCCAAAAGTGTAATTGTCTTGCAAAATTCAATTCAATTGTCCAAATAAAAAAAAAATGCTTTTTATAATTTTATTATGAAGCATATCTCTAACAGTGTAATTGTCTTGCAAATTACATCATAGGATTCCACAAAACACCTTGTATAACATATACATGTATAACATTAGTTTTATCTCGTATCAAATCTGTGTCGGTGAATTGGGAATACATTTGTTTGCTGATGATAAGTTACTTTAATATAACTTCACTTGTAGAATTGATTTTGTAATTTTAGAATCATTTTATTTTTATTTTTGAAATTTTTGTAGAGACCATTTTTCTGTGCCACAAAGAAATTGTTTAGGAAGAGGAGAACTGGTGGATTTGCATTTTTGGTACAGTTCAAAGAGATTTTCAAAATGGTCAGATTAGAGGGAGGACAGCTGAAAATAATAGAGATACAGAAGGAAAAAGAACAAGGAAATATATGGAATAATTATGAAATGGGAGGATGTACACAATTTTGTCTGAATTTGACCTGTAAAGATTTCCCATTTTATATGTATGCTGGAATAACAAATAATTGGATTTTCCATAAATTTATAATAGAGAATACATGACAAATGTTATTGCTGATGTTTCAATTTTGCTGTGGACACCTTCATGTCATATGGTATTTTTGTACAAGTATATGACCTAATCATGTTATTCATTTGTACATGTATACATGTTCAACTACTTAATCATTTTGCTGAAATCTTATAATTTGTACTCATTTTAGAATATGTTAAATACATGTATCGACAAATGCTACTGACTTGTTTGTATATTTTCTTGTTTAGAATGTACACTGTGAAAAATAAGTTATTTCTCTTGATGAAAATAATTTTATCAAAAAAGTTGTGTAAGCATTATAAGATATTTTAAAATATGTAACCAATGAAGATAGATCATTGTAATGTAATGAATTTTCATCTAAATCAGAAATATCTGATTTTTAAATGTGTACAAGAATGTGAAAAATATTGAAAGAGAACACACATAAGTGTTTCATATGATTTACATATGATGCCCTTTTCATATGATTCTCATATGTAAATGGCTTGAAACACACATAAATGTTTCATATGATTTACATATGATGCCCTTTTCATATGATTCTTATATGTAAATGGCTTGAAACACACTTAAATCATTCATATGAAAATCATATGTAGTTATTTTCATATGATTCACATATGTGGATCATATGTAAATCATATGATTTGCTTCATATGATTCACATATGATGCCCTTTTCCTATGATTTTCATATGAAACCAATCATATGAGAATCATATGATACTCATATGAGAATCATATGTGGCTAAGTTGCCTGTGTATACTCACTTCTAATTTACGTAGGATTGTAGGAAGGTTCTGACCCTCTTCACTCACCTCTAATTTACTCGGAAGGTCCTGGCCCTCCTAAAGCGGAGGTTCTCCATAAAGCAGCCACACTCCACTGCCTGACTGGGAGAGAGAGAGAGAGAGAAATCCTCCACCAGGTCAGGGAAATTCCTCAACAGCACCTTCATTTCTCTGTACAGCTGTATATATAAAATCAATGTTTTATTCATGATATCAATGTTATAGGTATAACAACACTGATTTTTTTCCCCCATCATTAAGCCCAACAAAGCTTTTTTAACAAAGCTGATGAGTGATGGACAAGAATTAAATTTATATTCAATAAAAAATTAATTTGTCAGGGTATAAACTGTAAACCTTAAAGTTTAAACTACAGTATACTATAATTTTACTTTAATTGGAAGTGCAAACTGATATATGGTTGTTTTAAAGATGCCCACTACATGGCAAAGTATTGTAGTTGTTGGCATACCATCTACAGAATGAAGATCCTTAAGTTTGAAATTATTTTCTTTTTTACATGATATTAAGCTGTTTGTGTGACCAAGTTACTTGTCAAGTTCAGGTTTAATTTAGCATGAAAAGGTGGATGGACCTTGAGAGTAAGTGTCATTTGAATATCATTAGTTGTTCCACATACTCTCAAGATATGAACTATGTTTCAAATATGCATTTAACTTGTTCCACATTATCATTTACTCTGAACAAATTTGAAAAAAAGAATTTCATTTTTTTTTTCTTTTTTTCAATAATAAACCTTGTATGTCCTCTTTAAAAAAAATTTAATCCAAAGAAAAATACCTGGGTATTTTACTTTTCCTTTAAGAGTCACATTCAAAAGAATGACATTACTTTGAAAATGGTTCCAACCTTTTTGAAAAGAATTTAAATAAAAATTTTCATACAATCAATTTCTAACAGAAACATAAGATTTTAGCTCACCTGAGCCGAAGGCTCAAGTGAGCTTTTCTGATCACATTTTGTCCGTAGAACGTCCGGGTCAAGTAAACTTTTCACATTTTCGACTTCTTCTCAAGAACCAATAGGCCAATTTTAACCAAACTTGGTACAAAGCATCCTTGGGTGAAGGGGAGTTTAAATTGTTAAAATGAAGGGCCAAGTCCCCTTACATGTTTGTAGAAAAAAAAAAGACAACAAGAGGCCCATGGGTCACATCGCTATCCTGAGAAGATTTGACCATTCTGTTCTTTATTATTTTTCCCCTTGTAATACATATTGTGACCCCACCCTACCCCACTAATCATAATTTAGACAATTGAAAATCTACACTACCCAGGATACTTCCACATAAGTTTTAGCTTTTCTGGCTTAGTGGTTCTTGAGAAGAACATTTGCCAAGATTTTTCCTTTATATTTCTATGTAAAACTTTGGATTCCCCATTGTGGCCCCGTCCATCCCCCGGGGGTCATGATTTGAACAATTTAGCATTTACACTTCCACAGGGTGCTTCCACATAAGTTTCAGCTTTTCTGGTCCAGTGGTTCTTGAGAAGAAGATTTCTAAAGATTTTTCCTATATATTTCTATGTAAAACTTTGATTTCCCATGGTGGCCCCGCCCTACCCCCGGGGGTCATGATTTGAACAATTTAGAATCAACACTACCTGAGGATGTTTCCACGTAAGTTTCAGCTTTTCTGGCCAAGTGGTTCTTGAGAAGAAGATTTTTAAAGATTTTTCCTATATATTTCTATGTAAAACTTTGATTCCACATTGTGGCCCCGCCCAACCCCCGGGGGTCATGATTTGAATAATATAGAATCTACACTACCTGAGGATGCTTCCACTTAAGTTTCATCTTTTCTGGCTCAGTGGTTCTTGAGAAGAAGATTTTTAAAGATTTTTCCTGTATATTTCTATGTAAAACTTTGATTCCCCATTGTGGCCCCGCCCTACCCCGGGGATCATGATTTGAACAATTTAGAATCTACACTACCCCAGGATGCTTCCACATAAGTTTCAGCTTTTCTGGCCCAGTGGTTCTTGAGAAGAAGATTTTTTAATGACCCCACCCTATTTTTGTCTTTTCTTGATTATCTCCCCTTGAGAAGGGACTTGGCCCTTCATTTTAACAATTTAAATTCCCCTTCACCCAAGGATGCTTTGTACCAAGTTTGGTCAAAACTGGCCCAGTGGTTCTTAAGAAGAAGTCGAAAATGTGAAAAGTTTATGGACGGACAGACGGACGGACGACGGACAAAATGTGATCGGAAAAGCTCACTTGAGCCTTCAGCTCAGGTGAGCTAAAAATAGGGTGGGGTCACTAAAAAATCTTCTTCTCAAGAACCACTGGGCCAGAAAAGCTGAAACTTATGTGGAAGCATCCTTGGGTAGTGTAGATATTAAATTGTTAAAATCATGACCCAGGGGTACAGCGGGCCACAATAGGGAATCCAAGTTTTACATAGAAAATATATAGAACAAATCTTTAAAAATCTTCTCCCCTAGAAACCACAGGGCCAGGGAAGCTGAAACTTATGTGGAAGCATCCTTGGGTAGTGTAAGATATTAAATTGTTAAAATCATGACCCCTGGGGTAGGGCGGGGCCACAATAGGGAATCCAAGTTTTACATAGAAAATATATAGAACAAATCTTTAAAAATCTTCTCCCTAGAAACCACAGGGCCAGGGAAGCTGAAACTTATGTGGAAGCATCCTTGGGTAGTGTAAGATATTAAATTGTTAAAAACATGACCCCCAGGGGTACAGCGGGCCACAATAGGGAATCCAAGTTTTACATAGAAATATATAGAACAAATCTTTAAAAATCTTCTTCTCAAGAACCACTGGGCCAGGAAAGCTGAAACTTATGTGGAAGCATACTTGGGTAGTGTAGATATAAAATTGATAAAATCATGACCCCCGGGGATAGGGCGGGGCCACAATAGGGAATCCAAGTTTTACATAGAAATATATAGAACAAATCTTTAAAAATCTTCTTCTCAAGAACCACTGGGCCAAGAAAGCTGAAACTTATGTGGAAGCATCCTTGGGTAGTGTAGATATTAAATTGTTAAAATCATGACCCCTGGGGGTAGGGCGGGCCCACAATAGGGAATCCAAGTTTTACATAGAAATATATAGAACAAATCTTTAAAAATCTTCTCCCTAGAAACCACAGGGCCAGGGAAGCTGAAACTTATGTGGAAGCATCCTTGGGTAGTGTAGATATTAAATTGTTAAAAAAAAGACCCCTAGGGGTACAGTGGGCCAAAATAGGGAATCCAAGTTTTACATAGAAATATATAGAACAAATCTTTTATAATCTTCTCAAGAACAACTGGGCCAAGAAAGCTGAAACTTATGTGGAAGCATCCTTGGGGTAGTGTAAGATATTAAATTGTTAAAATCATGACCCCTGGGGGTAGGGCGGGGCCACAATAGGGAATCCAATTTTTACATAGAAATATATAGAACAAATCTTTAAAAATCTTCTCCCTAGAAACCACAGGGCCAGGGAAGCTGAAACTTATGTGGAAGCATCCTTGGGTAGTGTAGATATTAAATTGTTAAAAACATGACCCCCAGGGGTACAGCGGGCCACAATAGGGAATCCAAGTTTTACATAGAAATATATAGAACAAATCTTTAAAAATCTTCTTCTCAAGAACCACTAGGCCAGGAAAGCTGAAACTTATGTGGAAGCATCCTTGGAAAGTGTAGATATTAAATTGTTAAAATAGTGACCCCTGGGGGTAGGGCGGGGCCACAATAGGGAATCCAAGTTTTACTTAGAAATTAGCTGCAGATCTGTAGCGTTATGGTTTTATATATTTGTCTTTGACCATAACGCTACAGATCCCGTAGTGCAAAAAAGGTGCAATTTACGGCGCAATATTTTTTGCGCTCTTTTGGGGAGAATTTCTCCACTTCCTAGCTTTGGTCAATCAACTACCTTTCACGTTCTAATTCTAAGACACATTCTGTGGCCAATAGGTATAGTTTATCCACCTCCCAACCATTTATAGTTGTCTCTACAGGCAATAAACTCGCTGGATATGAATTTTCAGTAATCTAACAAATAATTTTAATCAAGCGAGTTTATCACTTGTAGAGACGACTATAAAGGGTTGGGAGATGGATAAAATATATACAGATTAATTAAATAATGTGTCTAGAATTAGGGGTTGAAAGGTAGTTGATTAAACGATGCTGGAAAGTGGAGAAATTCTCCCCAAAAGAGCGCAAAAAATATATTGCGCATAAATTGCACCTTTTTTGCACTACAGGATCTGTAGAGTTATGGTCAAAGACAAATATATAAAACC
This sequence comes from Saccostrea cuccullata, assembly GCF_032062105.1. NCBI lineage: Eukaryota > Metazoa > Mollusca > Bivalvia > Ostreida > Ostreidae > Saccostrea > Saccostrea cuccullata. Next base: position 2,416 of record NW_026918762.1, on the reverse strand, counting down.
ATAACGCTACAGATCTGCAGCTACTTAGAAATATATAGAACAAATCTTTAAAAATCTTCTTCTCAAGAACCACTGGGCCAGGAAAGCTGAAACTTATGTGGAAGCATCCTTCGGTAGTGTAGATATTAAATTGTTGAAATAGTGACCCCCAGGGGTACAGCGGGCCACAATAGGGAATCCAAGTTTTACATAGAAATATATAGAACAATTCTTTAAAAATCTTCTTCTCAAGAACCACTGGGCCAGGAAAGCTGAAACTTATGTGGAAGCATCCTTGGATAGTGTAGATATTAATTGTTAAAATAATGACCCCCGGGGGTAGGGTGGGGCCACAATAGGGAATCCAAGTTTTACATAGAAATATATAGAACAAATCTTTAAAAATCTTCTTCTCAAGAACCACTGGGCCAGGAAAGCTGAAACTTATGTGGAAGCATCCTTGGGTAGTGTAGATATTACATTGTTAAAATAGTGACCCCTGGGGGTAGGGTGGGGCCACAATAGGGAATCCAAGTTTTACATAGAAATATATAGAACAAATCTTTAAAAATCTTCTCAAGAACCATTTGGCCAGGAAAGCTGAAACTTATGTGGAAGCATCCTTTGGTAGTATAGATTCTACAGTTTTAAAATAAAAAAGGGAAGGGGGGTTGTTGGGCATGATAGGTATAGCAAGAGGGGAATCTGGTAAAGATCTGCATCACCCAAGTTACTCAGGTGAGCGATGTGGCCCATGGGCCTCTTGTTTAAGAATCTGCAATTAGCTTAATTTTTTGGTCTTTGACATTAACTCGTCTGCTCATATAGAATTATACATTGTAGTATTGTTAGATTGTAATCCGTATGAAGTAATTATAAGGGACAGTAGTTGTCATAATTACACATCATTTTTAACATTTATGTCACATATGCTCTAAAAAGTACTTTTAAAGCATCTGGTCCCTCTGACATTTTATTACTTTCAATATTGACATAGAAATCTATTTTCAGATGCCAGCATGATTTGGGCACGCGAGGAGCACAAGCTTTACCTCAGACAAGCTGTAATTTCTGACAGAAAGTTAAAAAATAATACAGGATTATCCTCAGTTTATTACAAGTAATGTACATTATCTTATGCCTGACATTTTTATAGAGCTGTTTAAGGACTCTGAAATAGCCCTCAAATGTAGCACACAGGATAACCCCTGTTAATAATAAATTTAACACAAAAAGTAAGAAATTGGCCATAAAGCTATAAACTGGAGAGTGGATTTCAAAACTGTTGATATTTCTAATGATGGTATTGACAGCCATTATCCTAGTTTTATTCTTGTTTTATGTCTTGTTATACTCTGATCAATGTCCAAGCTTATTTTACTTGTTTACATTGTTAGAAATTTATTACATTTTTATGTCTTAATTGATATAATGGGCAGAAGAACAAATAAATGCTGCAATAACAAGGGTTTTAGGTTCAAATTATCCAATCTAATAAAAACAATAAATGATGAAAATTAATTTTTTTAATTTGCATGAAATCTGCATAGTGCATATTTAAAAATTTACTTTTAAAATTTCAAAATGGGTGCAAAATTTTTTATTAATTTACAGTTTTAAATTTTAAAGAGAATCACTTGATATTTCATTAAATACCAGTATTTAATAATTATGTAACAGACATATTTCTATCAATACCAGGGATTAAATTATAAGAAATGCATTTTTTCTTTCTTCGATATTTATCTATTCTACTTTTTTAAATTACATCCATCCTGTATTAAAACACTTTAACAGGTGTACAACTTATCAAATTAATCATCAATATCACCGGTTAGCTGTTGAACTTGAGAGGAGAGATGTCTCAATTCAAAATGGGACTAAAACAGTTATCATAAAACCCAGGTAAGGTTCTGCACAAAAGTTTTCCCCAATACTTGTTCCAAACAAATGCAGTTCTAATAGTTACTATGCCATGTGACCCTGGCCTTTTTCTAAGGACATTACTCTGTGCTGTGCTTGAAATCTCTCTGGCACAGAAAATTTTGAAAAAGTCTTGTTTTAAGATACAGCTTAATTTTTTATTCAGACTACACAATTTTCAATTGAGTGACATAAAATTTTACAAGTTCCTTCTTTCTTTAATTTTTTTTAAAAATGTATTTGTTTAACTGATCCTTTAAAAAATTCCAAGATATTGAATATTATTTAAGGTCAAGATCTAGTGAATGAAAGGTGCCTACAGATATATCAAATTTAAGAAATAAATTCTTTTAATGATGCTTTATAACTTATGCTTGGTCAAATAAGGTGTTTGGCGGCATAATTTGTAAGTAAACAAGATGAAAAATCATATTTTAAACTGTTATTTCCAATGAAAAATTAAGAAAACCAGTCATGAATATAGGAGTTTTTTTCCATATCAGACAAAGAAAAT
>NW_026918761.1:0-14950 GCF_032062105.1 Saccostrea cuccullata | reverse complement strand
AATACTGAGTGGAGCAACAATCATTGTATTTAGTTTTATGTCTCTTGCTCTTCTCTATATCGAAGGTAATCCTACTATCGAACCCGACCAGAATGTCAATTGGTAATATCTTAAAAGACTTAAAATGATCTTTCTGCATGTCAGAAGACAAAATGGAAAACATATTTTTTTTCAAAAACCTTTTTTCGTGTTTATTAATCCTTTACTGAATCTCCATTCTCCATATGTTTCATAAACAACCTAAAAATAATTAATATTCATTTTTTTTAATTTAAAATAGCTTATTCGATATACAAAAATTAAGGTATATACTCACGTTTTAGTTTTTCATTAAAAGCTAGATCTTAGGGGAAATTTTAAAAGAGTTCATAAATTCACTGATAAGAACCTTATGGAACTAGAGTTTTATCTCGAAGATAACATGTACATTTTAGTATTTCTACGAGGATTGTTCGACAAGTTACGTGGACAATGTCAATCTTCGTTATATTTCTCACTAGAAATTCAAAATCATGTTAATATTTTGTTTTTGTTTTTTTGTTTTGTTGATGTGTGAAGTTTCATTCTATTCATTTTAAAATCAGCATGTTTGTACCCGCGGAGCACACTTAACGGCAAATGCAACGTAAAACATAGCGTCAAGAATTACTAAAAATTACTATCCCTGTACATTTCACCCAGTATTCATTTAACATTCAATAAAAAACTGATAAAAAAGCTACAAAAAAGCAAGAATTGTGAGGGATTAGTTTTTGTGGTGAAAGGATATTTACATGTAGCAGATAATTCTGAAAATCTGCACATTTATTAAATTTAATATCATGGATTTTAGCCTCACAAAATTTTCCATTATGATATTACTAGGAATATTTAATATAGGTCTTAATTTATATTTTAGAACAATTTTTTACACCTTCCTTCAACAAACTTTGCCAAAAATGAAGATATGTCAAATAAGTCAATGAATATAAAATCAACGCCATTTTTTTTTGCCTGAAAATAGCATATTTTGACCATTATTTCAAATTTACATCACTGACCCCAATTTTTTCTTTCATTATTTTAAAGTACTCGATACTTTTGACTGATCAGTACTTAAGTCGTAAAAAGCTTGATGTAAGAAAATGTTTTATTGCCTATTCAGTTTTTTTAATACCCCAAAATATATTCCTTTTTAGTGCAAAAAGGTCACACAACAATTTACGGGCATTAATTTGCAAGATTTTTTCAATGACAAATATCACTCAAATTATTTTACGTAAAATAATATATTTTTTTGCCATGGTTATATCTGATAAAATATAATAAAAAGTTAAGTAATTAACCAAAGAATTAAAATTTAAGTGCAAAAAGGTCAACTTCATTGTACTGTAGATCAGTAAGATGAACAGTGACCCCCATTTTCTCTGCGATTTTAAGTCACTCTGTATGAGTACTTCTCAAAAAATCCTTGATTTAACAAATTTCACGAGTGACATACCTTAATTACTTTCACATTCATCTTATGCATAAAATCAAATTTATTTGTGAATGTATAAATATTGTAATGATAAAAATGTCTAAAATTTCGGCTAAAAAACCCTCTTTCTCTCTCTTTTTTTTATCATTCATAAATATTTGCAGAATATGTCTTCAACATTTTAGCAGAGACAGTGATAGTTTCAGGAATACAGCTTATGAGAGAACATAACTGTTGATCTTTTGATTTTGCGAAGTCATCAATATTTTACCATTTCTTGGGGACTTCAAAGGTGGGGGGAGGGGGGGGGGGGTAAAGGCTTCTTGACTACCTCTGACAAAACAACCTCGACTGTGTTCTACATGTGTCCAAGAGACCTCTCTTTGAATGTCACGGTCGGTTAAACTCGGTTATATATTTTTAATTGTAGGGAAGATTTATTCATCAAATAAAAATCATATGAGTAAACAAAAAGCAACCTGTTTTTTTCTAACACAATATGAGACTACAAGTAACTAGAATTAATGTTTATTTTTTTAAACATTTTTTCATTATAAATGAGTATTAGGAAAAATTATTGCCATGAGTAATAAGTATCATTGAGAAAATACCTAAAAGAAAACTGTGACATATTGTTTAGAACCAATCAGATAGTGCGTTGTATTAGCATATTATAATGAGGTATAAGATAGCGATATAAAAAAAATATAGAAGGTAAAGAGGTAAAATTTACCCTGACTATCAAATAGTAAAGATAAAATAAAAGAAAGGAAGTGGTTCCAATTTTTATGAAATCTTAATGTCCGATGAGGAATTATATTCCCAAAAAGTAAGACAAGAGTTTCCAAGGCAATTGAACACTCCATTATTTGAGTTTGTTCATTAACTGGTTCATAAACGTAAAAACTATAAGAAATGTGAAAACTTGATTATGTAATTCACATTTCAATATGACTGTACCTCATTCTATATTGAGAAATTCAATGTATTATAAGCTCATGAAAAGATGTACACATTTGACTTTTATTTATACCACCCCCCCCCCAAAAAAAAAACAAAAAAAAAAAAAAAAAAACACAAGAAAATCCTATTCATGTGACTTCTCGCTCTCAATGTTCACACAAATGCATAAAATAAAGGTAAAATAGCATATCTTGCATCATTTATTAAAACGCAACCAAAAAATTTACGGTGTCTTTGAATAAAAATTTTCATGCTAAATTGACATAAAAAAGATACTCACCTTCAGTTAGCTATTTTTAACTTGTTTCCCCGTGGGTATCTATTTGATTTTCATTTATTTTCTTCATTATAACAACGTTGGTATTCTATTATGGCAGAGATATACAATTATGACTCGCTTATACTGTACTCTCTAACTGTTAGGAATAATTTATATTTCACGTGAAAGGGACGCCATACATTTTTCAGTAAAAATACATAACACGGCGTTAGTCCTTTAATTTCTTTAAAGTTTCACATGTTTGTGAATGGTGCACAAATTAGAAAATTAAGTATATGAAATACTTTAATGGGAAATAAAGACAAAGTGAAACGAAGTGTAGTTATTTGTTTTTAGAAATTATATTGAAAAATAATAACGCCATTGTGCCCTCTTTGTTACCCCAGCAGTGTTTGTCGTGTGATTTTAAACTTATTTGACAACCGTATGAATTAGGTTCAATAAAAATAAATCCACAAATTAAGAAACTGATGTACAAGTAACAGTTACTGGCATAATGCGCCGTTGCTTCATTCTTTTGTTTTTATAGAAAGTTGAACGGAATACATTTCGCGGATTCAACGATACCCTAATATCGGGTATTACACGCGAATTCACGGATAATACCCGATTTCGAGTATTCTCTCCGACGTGTTAAATTCTTTTTCTAATACTTGACATTCATTTTTTAAGTATTGCTCCCGTTGTATAATTTCTTTTGTTAAGTTTTTAAAAACAATATCATCACAGATAACTCAATTTATGCTGCAATGAGAAATCAACTAAATTTTACATCGTCGGATAATAACGGATTTTTAAAACCCATGTTACAACGCACTTTGAAAAATTACGCACTTTGAAAAAATTTTTCAAAGTGCGTTAATTTTTGGGACCAGGTTAACGCACTTTGAAAAAAATTTTCAAAGTGCGGTGAATTTTGGACCAAATCAACGCACTTTGAAAAAATTTTTCAAAGTGCGTTAAGACTGTACATCATAATTTTACACCATGTCAACATTTAACGCACTTTGAAAAAATGTTCATGAAACAAAAGGAATTAGACTTATATTTTAGTAATAGACAGCAGTATTACCCCCTCGCAACATATGATGGGATATAGTGATGCGATTATGTGTGTTATTACTTTATGTGTGGAATTGATGTAATTTGTATCGCGATCGATGTCAAATGCTGTCTTGATTTACTGAACATGCTTTTTGGGAAGGAATGCTCCGCTTTGCGGTGCCCTTACTTTGATGTGTTTCTTTCTAAAAACTGATGGATTGAAGAAAACCTAGAAACGGACAACGAAGAAAAGACTGGCTGAATTAAGGTCTATCATGCAGCTCAACTCTTTATCATTCCCACCCAGATATATCTATTTCTATAACTCGTAAACTTAAGTGTCAATGATATTTGAAAAAAAGAGCATCCTAAATACAATATAAGCACTGTACAAGGAAGTCTGTAGTAAATCGAAATTTTGTTCTTTTAAATCTCAAAGTCTATTTATGTTCATTTTCAGGAAAATCAGAATATTAATTACATTAATTACATTTAATTATATTAAGTACCTGTCTGCTTTTCGGTGTTAATTTGATACCATATCTGATAATCTCTCTGTTAACCTCCAGGTATTTAATTTACATGATATTTTCATAGGAATTGTTCATTTAACATGTATCTAATATCTTTTCTCATGTTTTTACGAAAATAAATAAAACATATAAATTAAATTAATAAAATACAATTATTTCGTTTTAAATAGCTTTAATTTTTTTTTTCGTTTTTTGTCTATAAATATATCCCCCCCCAAAACCGTGAAACACAAAAAGCTTTGGCATAAATTTGTAAAATAACAGTCCATATTATCTGTAAAAAGGAATTTTTGTTTCACAGGGGGGGGGGGGGGGGTTTATAAAATATTTTCAGTTTTCCGATGATTTCTATAGTGGAAAACACAAGTTTTGCCAAATTTATAGCGTTATCTCTCTTTGGTATCCCAAATAAGTAAGGTTTTATGAAAATTCATATAAATATGAATAAAAATTTTGAGAAATATTCCAAAATGTTAACTTTTGAGAATTGACTTATAGATAGCCGGAAGAATAATACTATCGTTCGTAGTTCTTTATGACCTTTAATGTTGGCCTTTTGACCCCAAATTCAAAAGGGGTCTTCCTAAGGCCACAGGGATTCTGTTATGTTAAATTTCATTGCAAAAGCTCAAAGGGTTGTCGAGATATCGTGTGGAAACGAAAGCGTTACAGAAAGACGGATGGACGGACAGCTAGACGGACGAACGGAACAGGGACACCGATCCATACCCCTGACTTTTCAAGCGGGGGACAAAAGTATCAAATCAGGTTCAAATGATAAGTTATCATACTTAAGATATGTAGGAATATTGACTAAGCCATGCAGAATTTTTTTTCAAAGTGCGTTAATATGGTTGATATTAACGCACTTTGAAAATTTTTCTTTTTTTTCAAAGTGCGTTAACCTGGTCCCACAAATTACGCACTTTCTCTGAAAAAATTTTTCAAAGTGCGTAATTTTTTCAAAGTGCGTTGCCACAAACCCAGTTAAAATCTTTGATTTTGTTGCGCTATTTTTCTTAGCCTGGTAGTGCGGTGGAAAAAATCACGATGTAGAAAGTTATGAAATAAATGTTTTTTAAAAGGGGACCTGCGTACATGTGGCCTAAGATTATTTATTTAACTTCATGCCATTGAATTAAATGTCATAATCGACAAAACTGCATATCTGTGCTTGGTTATTTTTACTGCACTGTCAGGCTGATATTACTCACAGGAGGCATAAAACAATATTATCACAGATAATTTAATTTCTGCCGCTATGAGAAATCTGTTAAATTTTACATCGTCAGATATTTTACCGTATCAAAATCTTTTTGATTTTGTTGCGCCCTTTTTTGTTAGCCTGGTAGTGTGGTAGAAAAAAAAACACCACCCGCCCTTTAGCTCACCTGCTTAGAGACCAGAAGAGCTTATGCGATAGTAATGCGTCCGGAGTCCGTCCGTCCGTCTGTCTGTCTGTGCAAACAATTTTTCAAAATGCTACTCCTCCTACAGTTTTTGTCTGAATTTAATATAACTTGGCACACAAGTAGACAATACTAAGATACATAATTCTCTGTATTGGTTCTTGATTTCGATAAACGGTGTTGCCGTGGTTACTAAAAATAGAAATTTCTGTGAAATACTTTCAAAAATGCTACTCCTCCTACAGTTTTTGTTCTGATTTCAATATAACTTGGCACGCAAGTAGAGTACACTAAGATACATAATTCTGTATATCGGTTTTTGATTTCGTTGAATGGTGTTGCCATGGTTACTAAAAATAGAAATTTCTATAAAATACATTCAATATGCTACTCCTCCTACATTTTTGGTCTGATTTCAATATAACTTGGACACAAGTAGACTACACTACATAAATAAACAATTAAAGTATATGACTTTATTTTAATTTTGGAAGAGCAAAGAAATTTATATCCTTTGATTCAATGACTTTTCTTTATTGCTACGTTCAAAATTGACCGTAATTTTAATACTGTATTTTATATCATCATGATTATAATTAGTTTACATCTTTCAATTGTTGAATTGTTGGATATTATAACAACTGAATATGGATTATACAATTTTTCTGTCAAATACTCACAAAGTCAATTTCCTTGCCAACAAAATTGAAGTAAATCATCCTAGCTCCTCTAAAATTAAATAATTTTAAATGCATCATAATATTAATCTTTATTGATATAAAGATCTCCAGTAGATGCAAAGCTTTGGAAGATTCAGATGAAGTCTTGTGATGGGTAAGACCAGTCCATAAAAAAACCCTGTTAAAACTATTTACGATGAATCGGAGGAAAGTCTCGTGTTGGGTAGGTCCGGCGGAGAAAGCTATTACCTCTTGTGTTCCATGACCTATTTCAAGGATTAAAAACAAAGTTGTTTCAGATCACAAAGTAATAAGGAAGAATGATAGTGCGATAAATTTTCCATATGTAAAGTAATTAAACATGTTTAAAGCACTGTTACAATGAAAATGAAAACATTTCTAAACCTCAATATAAACATTTTCTTCATAAAGAAAAAAAGAAATAAATAGATTGAATAGACAATGACTTTTCCAAATAAGGGAATACCACTTAGCAATGGGAAATTACCACTGATTTTTTTAACAGTTGGTGACAGAAGCGCTCCACAGAATGTGGTGTACAATTCATTAGAGGCTCCATACAGCCTGGCAGTTCTGCCAGGCCTGGAATTGGTTTTTACTATGTCTCCTTTTTTAAGATGGAGAACAGCAGTGTTGCCTGCGTCAGCGTAAGATCCCTCAGTATATCCATAAGATGAGATAACATAATTTTCATTGTGGAACAGCTCAAGCCAGAAATCCTTTTGAAAAAAATTGTGTTTTCGGAATTTAAAATCTTTTTCATCGTCTTTTTGTCAATATATTAGAAAAAAATAACAATCCTCAAATGAAGATCAGACATTAAGAATAATTTTGAGGTAGTCATTTTCAGTGCTGTACGATTTAAAAAATACCTCTTATCTGCTTACAGTATTTTCATAAGCCAGTGCATGGAAGTGAAACAAGTATGTTCCCTCAACGGGGGCAGTAATTGTTCCAGTTGTGGTGTTGCAGGCACTCCTGATATTTGTGATGGATTTGTCGTAAATTAAAGCTAATCCATCACTTACAGAAGCGTGTTTGGTCAGGATTGCTGAGAGTAATCCTACAGGACCATAGAAGTTCTCCACATCTAGTTCTAGAGAATTGTGGATAACACATATGTCTCCGTGTTTGCTCTGCTCTTATTTTGTATATTGTTTAATTGACGTTGAGATTGAATACTGTTCGTTATTTCCATATCCTTCATGTAGAATCTATGTTTTAATTGTAAACCTGCACTTAAAACATATAGTTGACAAAGTGGTTGATATCAATGCAGACTAATGTGCGCAAAATGAAAATATCAATATTAAGTATGCAAAAAAATAAGGATAATAAAATCATTGTATTTAAAATTTATAGTTGATTGCTAAACAATTCTCATCAACACACATTAATATGTGAACATGGAAATATTGACCATGTTAATGAATTTATGACACCCAAACAAACTTTCAAAGTTTTTTCACAATGGACATCGTATAAGTCTTATATTCAAAATATTCTTTAATTGATCAACATCTTGGAACTAACCGAGTATTGTCAGCAAATAAAAGTTCCCCAGTTATTGTGGTGTAAATCTGATCCGCCCGTCCAAACAGTGCATGGTTATAATTATTGTGGGCTTTCACATACACCTTGTCGCCGGTATTTAAATGTACTATTGCTGCATTTCCAGAGTCTGCATAATCATTTTTGGTATGACCAAAGACTGGAAAAATGTAATTTTTATAAGTTAATCAAATTCAATTCTTTGTTTCAAAAAAAAATTACGAGCTAACCTTCATCGAAGGTTCAAGCCGAAGGTTCAAGTGAACTTTTCTGATCAAAATTTGTCCGTTGTCTGTCGTTTTAATACTTAATACTTAACTTTTTATATTTTCTCCTTCTTTTCAAGAATAACTGGACCATTTTCAACCAAACCTGGTATAGACTCTCCTTAGGTAAAGGACATTAAAATATTTCAATGCAAGGACACGCCCTTCATCCAATGTAGATAACTATATATGGTAAGACAAAGTGAATCTTTTGTGGGGGTATTTAAACCACTTGCGCAAGAACTACTGAAATTTTTGTCAAGAAAAAGTAGAGAAATGATTGGACATACATGTAGTTATAAAGAAGCAGATTTAGGTAGAACTAGTACTTAGATTGTTCAAATCCTGAACCCAGGGTTAAAAATGGTTCATAGTTGCATGGCAAAAAGTAAAAAAAAATGATGAAAAAAAAAACTTAGAATAAATCTTAAAAATCTTCATCAAACGAAATGCAAAAGCCGCTCATGCAAGGCATATTCAAACATGTTCAAATATTGTTAGCAAGGGAATCGAACGGAGCCACAATAGGAGATAAACATATAGCAAAATTCTAAGGCTAAAGATTAGACATATGAAGTGAAATATGCGGAGATAACTACCATATTTTGAGCTCAAAATCCCATTACAAACATTAGAAAATAGGAGCAGGGCAAACACGGACCTCCAAAACATCAGAGGTGGATCAGGCGCCATGGAGAAGTGAGCATTTCCTGCCTACGGCTCACACCCCCTGTGTGCTCCTTGCCATGAGTAGGGAATAATGACAGAAATCTGTTGTCAACTATTTCAGTGTATGAATAATGCCTAATAATCAGTGTGAGAAAAGTCAGACAGCATTTGACTTTGATTTTTAAAAACATACTGAATTTGGTGTGGATTAAGGTGTGAACAATCCAACCCACCATTTCTGGACGGGGATGGTTTTGTATTTGGTCACTTCTATATCTATTTTTTTTAATACTAAACTGTTTTCTGTTTTTATTTTAGCCAAGTTGATCAGGTGAGCGATATGGCCCATAAACCTTTTGTTCTATACAGAGTTTTGACTTACTTGAAGCTATTAATTCGTCAGTTTTCATCATTTCCAGCCAAAGTCTAGAGTCCTCTGCAGTGAGTCCATAAAATGTAAACGCATATAGACCGGGAGTCTGGCAGACAAAGGATCCTTCCGAATCAAAGCTGGCTCCGATCTCAGTTATCCTTTTATTATAGAGAATGTTTTCACCGTTTGACACATGTACGTCTATTGTCTGTCCTTTTGTAAAGGCTGTTGGAGCCTGGATGCTTCCGACAGAACTTTGCGTTTGGGCAACTGAAAGTGAACGAAGATGTAATGAACGAAAAAGCGTGTAAACAATTCAATTAAATATGCCTCTATTTAAAAAGTTATTTTTAGATATTTGAGATCCACTAAGTGATTAATTTTTTAAACCTATCGCTACAAGAAGTAATATGTCAATCCACGTTGCAGACATCTTCTACCTACAAAGAAGAGTAGAACTAAATTAATGTTGAAAATAAAAATTGTATGAACGCTGAAGAACTCTAGTAATGCCTCAAAGATTTGTATTAAAGTCTTTTAAAACTTTGAACATGTTCATTTAGAGTTTTAAGGTACGTGGCTCATTACATCCACAGTTTATTTTAGATTTCAATACAGCACCACTTACAATGTAGAAGTTTTTAGTTTTTGTTTTATTTTAGTGAAATGTTTTATTTCAGGTTTATTATTCACAGAATTTTCAGAACTTTTAGTGTCAAATGATGGGCATCTTCTTAAGACAAGTACACACAGTGAAAATACCTCATAATACCTAATAATAATTTTATTAGAAAAAATAATTTTTTCCTAGAAAACAATTAATGTCATTATCTTTTTAATCTATGCATAAAACATTTTAAAAATGTGTTCTGAAGAAACAAGGAATGTATTTCAATGAATTAAATGTGTCAAATTGAATGAAGAAAGTTTAAACGAAATGAAAAATCCAATTTAAGAAATATTTGGTATAAAAAGTCCACGTTCAAGAGTTATCTTTCCTAATTAGCCAAGCCTCAACACACTATGGAACGTTTGACATTACATCTAAAATTCAGAATAAAGCTTTAAATTGCCAGAGTATACATTTAAATCAATAAAACAAATATATAAATTAACACCAACACAGTAAATAGCGCAATTAAATAAAATTTTAATTTCAACAAGGTTGTAGATTTTAACTCGAATTTCCTCCATACATACATGTCAGTGTTTGATAGAGTTCACTGCATGCATGGCTATAAAAAATTGACATTACTTGTTTGGCGAAGATTTGATTGTTGCTTTCTTTTGTTTCTGCCTAAATGCAATTCTTCTTGGTTAATGCATAATGAATCCGTTACTTTGTTTTCACTGTTTACAACACCGCATGTTTCATCTATTTTTAAAGCGTTTTAAAGGTCAGGGTCATATTATAGAGGTACCTATACAACTCGTCCCCTGTGGAAACCGGTCGACACGATGGAGGTTTATTTTTTTGTGTAGTATGTCATCAAAAAGTGGTGTAATGAGCCTCCTTAAAACTGGTATCTAGAAAATTGAGTGTGTAAGAGACATTTTATTTACGGATACAATTGAATCTTTTGTCTTGACTCAATTACTATGTAAAACTGTAGCATTCGGATTTCAAGAAGAAACAAAAAATAAATAAATAAATAAGAATAATAAAAAGAGATTGAGCATGTCTTTGACGATCTGTTCTCTTCCAATGTTCTTGATTTAGTCAACATTGATGACATGTTATGAAAACAAATTTTAATAAATGAATTATAAAAAAAAAACAACGAAAAGAAAACAAGCTTTACTCTTCTGAAAAAATACAATTGAGAAGCATAGCAGGCATGAAGTTTTAAATATCAGAGGGGCAATTAGGTGTCATGGCGGCGCAAGTATCCCCTGTTGACCGCTCTCATCTGCCGTGTGCACATCGTCATGAAAAGTCATGATCGGGAAAAGGGAAAGAAATCTGGGGAGAGTTTCATATGAAAATATTGATTGAACTGTTTGTATGAAAACGTTATAGTGATCATACTTGATTTGAAAATACAAGTAGTTTATATTTTAAGGTCATTGTACTTGCATCAAACAGAAAATTTGCGAAATGTTATTAAAGTACTGAATAACCAAAAAAGCACAGTACCGCAAGCAAAAAAGCGATATGCCGTTAAAATAGGATTTCACAATCAATAATTTTTTTATGGATTAAAATTGTTTACAATTAAATGATAGAATATAATATTTTTATGTACTAATACTCACTGTTCATCTTGTCTTCACAGAACTGACTCTTGATATTTGATAAGATCTAAGGTTATTTATGTCACTTAAACAGGTTTTTTATATGCTAATAGTCCTCCATATTGTGTATGATTGATATAATGTTTCCTTATCTGAAGTAATACTCTTAAATTCAGGCTATACAAAAGAAAACAGTGTAAATATCAAATGTTAAAGCTATATATGCCGTATTAGTGTTTTATTTTAAAAGTAATAAATATATGTGGTGTCTCATCAAGTTATATAAGTTATATCCTTTCTACAAATAAGACAATTCCACTCCATCACTTTTAAAAGTTATGAAATATTATTTGGTAAAAATTATTTTCTCTGTGTCGGATAAAAAACCGCCTCTTATTGAAATATTCATGATCACGTTCTCTCGTATGTTTACACCAAACAATGGTCCAATCCCGTGAATGAACCGAAAAGCATGATGGTCTACTACGTTTTTACTACAAACACGTGAGTTAGGGATTGTCAAGAGCACCTCAGAGTTGGTTGCTTTTTGTACCGAGGAATAATCACGTGCAATTGTCTTTTCAATGGACATTTTCGGCTGGGTGAACTTCTACAGATGTCAGCGACTATGGATAAAGAAGTGTGGAAACCATGTTGTTCCAAAATGAAATAACTAATACAAACAAATGATATAATTTGATCAATCAAAGTAATTAGATACATTCGATTCTGCATTTCTTAATGGTTCAAAACAACAAAAAGTATTCCACAGAATATCATGTATAAATCTGCACAATATACCTAATGCCAAAACCAGAATACTACTAAATAATATAATCATATTCTTTACATATGAACCACAGTATTTCTGACCCCGTGAAAACAATATAAAAAATCTTGCAAGTAGGTTATCAGCATTGGCTCGGGCTAATTCGAGAGTGAAATTTGGAGTTTGGCAGTATTGTAGTGAATGAATAAAATTTAGTAGTGGAAGATATTGGAACCTATTTTACTTGTCAGATTTCTTCGAGCTAGTTGATTTTTATTATGTTCCCAAACGAAGTTGGGGAACATATTGTTTTTACTCTGTTTCTTCTTATTATTATTATTATTATTTTTCTTCCTGGGAAAATTTTGTACTTGAGTGATCTTGTAAACTACACATCTGACTAAGGTAAAATGTTTTCAGGTCAAGTACAGATGTCGATGCACTTTGCTGAAGAAGGTCATTTTGCGTGCACGCGCTCTGCAAGAGCGCGCACGTGCAACACTTGAAATGACCGATTTAATTGATATAGGCATAACTTTTCACATTTTTGATGCAGAACGCTTTGAAACTCCAGACAGAAGGATATATTCGTGGCATAGACAGATGACATGGCCAAAATAGCAAGATCTCACGCGCATGCACGTGCGCTTCGCTCTGATTGGCTGAAACTAAAGTCTATATCTTTCTTGTTTTTTGACGAAATCCTTTGAAATTTTGAACATAGCCATGAATTAAGATTTTCTACAAAAGGATATATAGTAATTATCATGAAAACACGTGCATGCACGTGCGCTGCAATCTGATTGGCTGAAACTTTAAATAGCTATAACTCCCTTGATTTTCAACCAAACAGGATGGGATTTGGAACATAGATAGATATAATGAACTTCTACTAGAAGGTATGGTCACCATGCACATGCATACACGTGCGTGTACGTGCGCTGCAATCTGATTGGCTGAAACTTTAAACAGCTATAACTCTCTTGGTTTTCAACCAAACAGGATGGGATTTGGAACATAGCTATATATAATGGACTTCTACAAGAAGGTATGGTCTACGCACATGCGTACATGTGCGTGTACGTGCGCTGCAATCTGATTGGCTGAAATTTTAAACAGGTATAACTCCCTTGGTTTTCAACCAAACGGGTTGGGATTTGGAACATAGACAGATGTAATGGACTTCTACAAGAAGGAATCGTCACCATGATCATGTATGCACGTGTGTGCACGTGAAATGGGTAAAATCATAAATACACTTGAATGAGCGTTTTTTTTTTTTTATACTTTTGGATTAAATATTTTAAATTTAAATATAAAATATAGATTGTGTAGACAATATGCTATGTCATTACGCAAATGCATTCACATGCGCAAGTGTGCAATATAAAATTTGAATGAACATGGTACGCTTCTGCTGGTAAACATTTACAAATGCATAGAGTTTGTCTTATTTAATTACGCTTACAGGGAATATGACCATAAAAGGGAGTTGGGAAGCGTTTGGGGAACATCTGTAACGGTCCCCGTTACAATTAGCACTAGTTCTAACTGTTCTATTCCCCCTCCCCTTAAAAAAAAACCGATGCTACCGAGGCCCCGTGTTTCTTAATGCTGTTCATCGAAATGCTAGGTTGTCCCTGCTCAATGGTTTTTAGAGTGCCGGAATTCCTAGGACAAAATTTTATTAGCCCAACTATATTTCTAAGAAGGCAAGATGTATGCCGTCTCCAAGTATGAGTAAAAATGTTATGTAGTTCATTAAAAATCCCCAAAAGGGATAATTGATATTCCCCCACCCAGGGTGTAAAAATAGCAGTTTAAATTACTTTCCATTACATTTTTCTTAAAGGCATTAAAATATTTTTTGCGTTGTGCCCTCAATCTGAAATAGTTTTTAGAGGCCTGGAATTCCTTGACTAATTTTATTTTATTAGCCCAACTATATTTCTAACAAACGGACAAGATGTAGTGGGGAAAACTTTAATTTTCATCATTGTTAATCATCTGTATGCAAATGTGAGCATGGGATTAGTAGAACAAAAGGGATAATGACAATATCTTTCAGAGCGATTTAAAAAAACTAGCCTTTTTAACACATATAGTATTTTATGTAGTAACCCATAAATGCATTAAATGCAACTCATTGAGCTGATTGGTCTATGTGTCACCTCACTGAAAATGTCACAAAAAATATTTTCAGCACGGGATGATTCTCGCAATGCTTTTCCTGTGCAATGGAATCCAGGAAAACTTTATTTTTCAATCCTTTATAAATATGCATGAGAATATCATGTTCTTTTCCTGACCAGTACTTTGTTAATACCGAATAAAATTTCGTCGAATTTGCAAGAATGCTTCATTTTTGGTAGCTTATCATACTCCAGAAATTTTTGTTCGGTTTCAGCTGTGCAAAAATACTGTTTAACACGGCATACATATCTCAAATTCAACCAAGATTACTTTCTTTACTTTTTTTTCTTCATATGTATCCATGCATTTATTATGCTCTTAGATATACATGGTCTTGTTTAAAGTCAACATTTTGCAAATTGTATGGTCGAAAAAAACCTTTCTAGCAAATACAACCTATAATTAAATCAAATGCTGACTTAATTTCTTCATACTTTTGTTAGTATATCTTGAATATACTAAACCAACTTTTAGATTCTTTGTTAATTTAAATAGTAAAGAAATC
>NW_026918760.1:0-149846 GCF_032062105.1 Saccostrea cuccullata | reverse complement strand
AATAATCGACACTTGGTGAGATAAATAGTTGAAGACTTAACCTGAATTCTAACAAACAGTGCCAATGTTCATGCTCTCTCTCATGCTGTTTTTCGTAATATTTCCAAAGTTTAGGATAAGCAAAGTAAGATATTTGTGATTAACTCATATCATACTATAGTACTGTCTCTGAAGACTGATTTTTTTTAATCTCTATTGACTCTATCAAAAACCTTGTAAATTTATATAAATTGTAACCTAATTTTAGAAGCGAAAAACATTGAACAAAAAATATCAAAAGCAAAGATATATATGTTTTTAAAAAATCAATCGATAGATGCATTAAAACATATATTTTATATCAAAATCTCCCCATTTTCTTATCATATATATATAGTGATTGTTTACATTAGCATTCTTATCTCGCCGTGCAAAAACCCAATCCGTTCACAACCAGAGTACACTGCATGATTGTTTGTAAAATTCCAAAACTTCTGTTGTTAGCCTATAAATCATATTGGATTTAACACCCACTTGGGAGATAACAAAACAGATCTGTTCATTTCTTTCTTACCATTATTTTTTTTCTCTCTGACTTTCTTAAATATTTACGGTTGAAAAAGCCATGTTGCTTTCATTGTGATTAAGTCCTTAAAAAAACACATGGCCATCTTTTATGTTCCTTGAATTTGTACTCTTTGCTTCAAATCGATATATACTTTTTTAAATATTCACGACGTTGTAATGTCCATTCATAAATACGACTGAATGATACCTTCTGATCTTGAGAAGAATTTTAAAGACCGTTACCTAGACATGTATTTAAACTTTGACCGATCCCCTTACATGTAGTGTGACTCTATAGCCTTGTCCCGAGAGTCGTGCTTTGAATAAATTTTATGAAGCAGCTTCCACAGGGTGTTTATGTCCCTATGTTTATTCGATACGCACTAGTACGATCATTTTTGGTCAGGCTTCTGACAAATAGGTTTATGTTGCAGGGGTTTCAAGGACCTCTATGATCGTTATAATAAATTTTTAATGGTATGATAAATATCAAATGTTCAATCTTTAATTTAAAATAAAAACAATATAATTTGACTAAAGATTACTACTCCATAAATCTGGTCAATGCATGACCAACAGGGAACGCTTATTCCTCAAAAGCACCTGATCCCACTTCTGTAGTTTTAGTGGTCCCTGTTTTATGCCCTGTTAGCTTATTAATTTGTATCGTCTCATTTTCTTTATGGCGAAGCCCATAAAGAAACCTTTTTTAAAATTTACTTTGAGTACTAGTATATTGTACGTATATCGTTACAGATACACAGTTGATATACACACATTGTGACACTGAGAGTCCTGTTATAGAATGTTTAGCATACTGATAAAAGTGACGTAACAAAAGACGCAATTTGATCTAATTAAAATTTTCAAAACAACTTTTGCTCATTACTCGTTAACAAAAGGACCAGTTGGTGGATGAGATCCTTTCAAAATTTTCTACAGTCAGAGATCTGCTGTCTCATCGGATGGGTATTCCAGGCAATAACTACATACGACTGGACACCAACCTGACCCGGGCAAACTTAATCCAGTAAGGTTGTTGATCTCGAGTTAAGCTGAAGGGCCCATTAAGAGGAATAAATATACTCAGCAAATTATATACATGTAATTGTTTGTAAGCTGGAAATTTATGGTTTGAAATGAATGCTCTTAATGACACATCATCACTTTTTTTATTACTCATAAAAATTATAAAGTGACGACAATATGTGTATATTTTTCGTCTTTCCAGTTTCCTAATTTCCATAAAACGGAGTAAAGTTTATGGTCAACGTCTCTTTCGTTTCGATTTTTTTATGGAGGGGGGTCCGCTAACTCACAACGATTGTTTTATAAAGTAAAGATGATGCTTAAGATAACAGCAATGATTTTAAACCAATCTTTTCTTTTATAAATGCTTTCGCCGACAAGATTCAATGTAATTTTTCAATTACTAATTAAATAAATATGTACATATATTTCCCAAATTTATCAGATCTTTTCCAACTATATATATAAGTATTTAAAGTATGTTACATGTACTAGTTTATCACATTTATATCTCAATCTAATCATCTGATTTGTATAGATTCATTTTACTAAGCGTTTTAATTACATGTATTACAATAATAGTTACATACACATAAAAAAAGTCCGCACATTATGCATCTTGAATACTAGTTTTTATCACGGTGAATACCGTATAAGGTTGCTAAATCTGCTGATTATTGTTTTCAGACGATTAAAACATTTGGATAGGACAGGGAGATTTAGAGACAGCTTCTACTACAGCAACTTGATGTACGGTTTACTAACCAGAATAGCGGAGATTATTGGCGGGAAAAGCTGGGAGGAACTGATCAAGGAACATATTTTTGATCCTCTAGAAATGACATCGTCCAATTTTGCCACAACTGCCGACCCCTCAAAACTTGAGCTAGCGAGAGGTTACCTGGATAACTATGGGGAACTCGCAGAAGTTCCCTGGGAATTTTCTAGGTATGATGAGCATATAAATGCGGAGTACCTCTAAAAAATTTAGACAGGACATGATTTTGATTTTTGCAGATTTAAAAAAAAAAAGACTCAAACTCGAGTTTAAAACTTAGCGTTAAATGCGTGTCCAAGGCTTAACTTTTGGAGTTCCAATTTAAATCTTTAAAAAAAGTTCCATTATGATTATGTCAATATGCATTTCATATGTTATCAAACATACATTCCGAACAATGTAGATTGAAAAATGTACAATATTTTTATTACATGCACAGACGTTGGGGTGATTTATGTGGCTCGGGTTGTGTTTTGAGTACGTCAGACGACATGGCAAAATGGATGTTGTTCCATCTAGGCAGCGGTGAAACTAGAAATGGGAAACGATTGCTTTCGAAAAGTAAACTAACTATGATGCATTCTCCGCAACTAAGGGTTGCCAGTAGCTCGATATCTAAATACTACACGCGTCCATTAATTCCGGTTACTCTCACTGAGGACTCCTATGCCATGGGATGGAAAACCGGTTACTACAGAGGTTTGTATTATGGATAGGGCTATGTTCCCCACAAGGGTGCTTTTGAGCATCAACAAAACGCGTCTATGGCGCAATAATGCGATGACAATGAAACGATGATGCGAAAGCCTGATGATGACGATGCGATCGCGCAACAATGTGAAATAGTGATCATCACTTCATCATCATTGCCCCTTCATGTCATCACTATCACACCATTGCCTCTTCAAGGTTTTGCGCCATCGTGTCATCGCTTCATCGTCATCGCATTATCGCACCATTGCATCATCAATATTGTGCTATCGCATCACTTTCTCATCATTATATCATCACTTCATCGCAATCGTATTATCGACACAAACATGGACTGTGAGATGATTCAATAGTGAGTTTCATGGCATTCCATTCTAGCGTTTAAATTGAAACAGTACGATTATTCAGGAGACTAGTGAATCAAATATGGAGATAACGAACAGTAGTCAAGCTCATAAGTCCATCCTATCAATACAAATAGGAGCAGAGCAAACACGGACTTCTGAAACATCAGAGGTGGGATCAGGTGCCATGTGGGAAGTGAGCATCCTATGCTTCTTGGCGTAATTGAGAAAAATGATAACACATTGTTTGTGTAAATAAACCTTGTCATAAACATTTACACACGTCACATTCAAAATGCAAATTTATGTTTTGACAAATTTGATTTATTATTTTAAAGGTATTTATGTGTGTGTTTTAAACATTCATAAATCGAAAAGAATGGTCTTTCAGTAATAATGACAATACATATTTCTGAAAACGTGGAGGCATTGAACTCCATTTCGTTAAAATTATTTTTTTTTCATTTTGTAGGATACAAAATTCTTTCACACACCGGAAGTACATTTGGATACAGAGCCAAATTAACATTGTATCCCGACATGCAATTGGGCGTGTTCTCTGCCATGACAGGAGATGACCCGGGCTACTTATATCGCTCCAATATTCACAATTTAATTTCAGACATGTATCTTGGCGAGGACCCATGGCTAAACGCCACTTTAATGTGTTCATTTCCGGAACCTTTCAAAAGTAAAACGTCTTCATCTAAACCGCAAATAGACACTAAAAGAACACCCCTTAGAAATGTGAGGGAATATGTAGGTCTATACAAAAACACTCCCTATGGGTTTGCCTCTGTGAGTGTGAACCAAACTCAACTGACCCTCCACTATGGTTTTGGGCATTTTGACCTTTACGCAAAGAGAACCAAAGACCAATTTTATGTTAAGTCAGTAGGATTGATTTCTGGACTAGTAAATTATAAATCACTGAAATTTATTGAGGGAGAAGATGGAAATATTTCTGCTATTGAAATATATGCTTTTGATTCAAAAGTTCCGCCAGTGTTCGTTAAAGCTTTTGCATCCGATGAACAACCTACCAACACTGCCGTTCCAAAACTGTGTTTCATTTCATTCGAAATTCACATTGTTTGGAGTTTTGCAGTCGTGTTCCTGTTGATTCTTTGATGATATATGTGATTCTTTGGGACCATTTTCAGCTTAGTTTGGACTTTTAATAAGGCGTGGCATTCTCAGCGCTACATGTTTAACGCCTGTCAATTTCAACAAAGTTATTTATGTAACGTCGAGAATGCCACGCCTTACTGAAAGTCCAAACTAAGTTTGAAATGGTCCTAAATAAGGAGTGATGAATATGTCGATTTACATAATAGAATAAACAGAGTTTCATGATAATTATTTCATTATCGACAGGGAAATATGTGATTTAAGAAATATGATTACTTGACAGTTTATTTTGTACTATACTTTAAAGTAAGTTGCGTACATATTTCCGTTCCACTCTTTCTCCATATTTTCCAAAATAAATTAGGACTGAGACGATGATGAGATTTAGAAAAACAATATGTGGTTGGAAAAACAATATGTGTTTGTGTAATGAATTTCATTGGACAAAATGCTGATATTAGTTTTTTGCACAAATTATTTGGAATTTCATTTTTTTTTATCCATATGGAAATATTCATTTAATTATTAATTCCTTGATGAATTATGCTATATATATATCATCTACTCATTAGCGTTCTTCAATTGCGAATGAAGATCAATAAAAAGTCAAAGAAGCTATATACATGTATCCATTTACCGAGGGATTTAAAATCAATATATGAATATTTTTAATTGTTTTTTGTTTTTTGTTGCGAATATGAGTGAAACATTTTCCAAAAGACAAGAGCAAGCAAACAATAAACCATCAATTGTCGACGAGCACACCTGTCTGTTATGTTATTGTTGCCTCTCAAGAACTTCACTAGGAATGAGTACTGTCATTAGAGAAATCCTGCAGAATAGGTACAAGTCTTTGTTAGGGCAAAAATGTAAACATTGGCTATGTTCTATGCCAAAGATGCCGGAGGGTGTCCACGATTTAAAGTTAAGAGCAGAGGGGGTTAAACTTGGGTCAGTTAAGGATTTATCTCCGATTTCCGATGCCCTTCAGTATTTGCACACAATAGATGTTTCTGTACATACAGATAAGGGTTGAGTTCAGATGACAGTTGAGGAAAGTGGTGAAATCAAAACCGTCGGAACCTAGGTTCGCTTGGTGCGATCGCACAAACACCCTATGGCAAAATCGACATCTTTATTCATTTGTTAGAAGTAAAAAAAATTGTTTCTTTCATGTGTAAAAACAAGATTTTTAGAATGCTCCAGGATCCTAAAAATGAAATAATTCATTAGAGGAGGTAACCTTCAGGCAACTAAGTGTACGACATATCGATATTTTTGTAAAATTACAATGACAGGAATATGATTTCCAAAACTCTACAAATTCCTCTCTTAGAAATTAAACGGTCAATCTCCAGATACTGTAAAATTACATATTTTCGAGGGGTCAAATTTTCGTGGTTTGATGAAAAAATGTTGGTTCGTAGGGATTTGATTCCGTGGATGAAGAACTCTTAAGTAGTTGTGCATATGAAAATTTACATTCAATGGTGGGCATGAATTCGTGGGTCTCTTCAAACCTCGAAAACAATGAAAATTAACCCCCACGAAAATTAGTGATTTCACAGTATATTAGTTAAACAGAGTACTGTGGAATCATCATTGTTTGTGGGTCACCCTTATCCACGTATTTACATCCCTAAATTTTTGTAAAATTTTGCTTGCATAGGCACATTGACCCCCACAAATTAAGTACCAGTCCGTGTAAAAATCATGCAAAAGTGATATTTGAGTGATACACTCAGGTTCTCAGAATTCAATGATTTTCCACACATAGATTTCTCTTGACCTATGATCCATGTATGTAAAATAAAAAATGTTTTGAATCATGGTTACTATGGAAACCTGATCAAAGTAATTTCCTTAGCAAGCAACCAATTTTTCTATTTGAAGGCACTGAAAATCAATGATCTTTAAAGCCTGAAATTGTATATAAAAACTTTAACAATAATTCACATTTACTGGTATGATAAAGACACATACTTTATTTGTTTAAAACACACAAGACATTGATATTTTCTCTGAAGCTAGTACTATGGTATACATTAGAATATATGCATGTTTTTACATTTTTGCTGATTCAGCATTTTCCTTGATTTTTTACAATATTCAAGGTCAGTTTAAAAAAAATACCAAGCTAATACAGATTTTGCATGACTTTCACATAAAAGTAGAGAACTTTCTCTTTTACAGATTGTCTTTGAAAGCGTGGGTTTTTTTGAAAAATCCTATTCGTTGCCTAGCAACAAAATTGGATGTTTTGATAACTAAAAAATGAAAAATGCTAAAGGGTTGGGTCAAAAATCTTATAAATTTTTATCTTTTTGTGGCAGCTACAATTTTTCAAGTAATAGAAAATAACTCTAACATAATTTTAAAAAGAAAGAATAATTTATAATCATTAATCTCCATGGCAACAGAAAATTTTCCCTAGCAACAATGCAAAAACAATTATTTTTTCGCCCTTTTAAAATATGTATATTAGAAATAAATCGACAATTATTCTCAAAATTGTAATTGGGCAAAAAAAATTTAGGGATGTAAATACGTGGATAAGGGTGACCCACAAACAATGATGATTCCACAGTACTCTGTTTAACTAATATACTGTGAAATCACTAAAATCATTGAATTCTGAGAACCTGAGTGAATCACCTTTTGCATGATTTTTATATGGAATGATTCCACAATACTTGATTTCGATTTCAAGGATAATAAAAAAAAATCCCAAATTCCCAGTTAAATTACCGATTCTTTTGTTCAGTGTTGCACTTTCAGTGAATTCATTTATATTACGTGTATGGCACGCCAAATTCACAAAAATGAGCTAAACATAGTTTCATTAGGTTTATCGACTGTAAACTATAGTTTACAAACCCTGAACTATAGTTAACAATTCGTTAACTATAGTTTTCATCTGTAAAACTATATTTCACGGTTGTTAATTATATTTTACGAATGCTAATCTATGTTTCTCTGTGTGTAATAAAACGTTAATAATAGATTTTGTTGATAAACATAGATTCACGTCTGTAAACTATAATAATTATATTCAATCGTGAACTATAGTTAAGAGTTGTTAACATACTTTCACATATCGTGAAACTATATTTATTATGGCACGCCAAATTCACAAAAATTTGCTAAACATAGTTTCACAGTTGATACAGTAGGTTTATCGACTGTAAACTATAGTTAACAATTCGTTAACTATAGTTTTCATCTGTAAAACTATATATTTAACGGTTGTTAACTATCGTTTACGAATGCTAAACTATGTTTATCTGTCTGTAATAAAACGTTAACAATAAATTTTGTTGATAATCATAGATTCACGTCTGTTAACTTTAATTTACAATCGTGAAGTATACTAGTAGTTAAGAGTTGTTAATCATAGTTTCACAAATCGTGAAACTATATTTATCAGGTCGTTAACTATAGTTAAGAGTTGTAAACCATAGTTTACAAATTGTGAAATTGTATTTATCAGATAATCTATGTTTTGCAATCGCAAATGATTTTTTTCAGTGTTAAGTATAGTTTACGCTTCTGAAACATAGATTATCGCGTTAAATATGTTTTACTGATGTAAAATATAGATTAACGTCGTTAACTATAGTTTACAGTCCGTAAACTACAGTTTACAAGAGATAAACCTAGTTTATCGACTGTGAAACTATGTTTAGCTCATTTTTTGTGAATTTGGCTTGCGATATACATGTATATATTGCTTTTGTGTTGTCTGTCTGTCTGTTTGTCAGCAAACTTGAACCTTCGCTATAACTTTTGAACCATGAAAGACAGAGACTTCATATTTGGTATCCATACTCCACTAATGAAGCTCTTTCAAATGACATCAAAGTATGACCTTGTGACCTTGACTGTGACCTATATGGTAAAATTAACTTTTTTCTGCAACTTTAAATCTTCGCCATAACTTTTGAACAATGAAATATAGAGACTTCACATTTGGTATGCCTACTTAACTCATTAAGCTCTTTCAAATGACACCCAGGTCGATGACCTTGTGACCTTGACTGTGACCTTTATGCTAAAAATAGTTTTTTTGATTGATTGATATCATTCATTGATTGATTGATTGTATATTGTTTAACATCCCTCTCGAGATTTTTTCACTCATATGGAGACGCCGCCACCAGCCGGTGCAGAGCTGCAAATTTTGTCCTATACTCGGCACTTAGGGCCATTGAGCAGGGAGGGATCTTTTTCGTACCAGCACCTACTGCGACACGGGGCCTCTGCTAATACGATCTCATCCGAAGGACCGGTCTCCACGTCCCACAGTGGGATTCGAACCCGCGACGTAAGGATTGACTCCTTCGCGACTCTAGAGCAGACGCTCTAACCACTGCGCCACGCGGTCGACTACTAGTAGCTTCTTTGAACCTTAACCATAACTTTTGAACCATGAAATATAGAGACTTCATATTTGGTATGCATATTCCACTAATCACGTTCTTTCAAGAGAAACCAACAAATAAAGGTAAATCACAATTTTCAATGCATATATAATGTCTATTTTTGCAACAACAAAAAAAGTGGGGAGGGGGCTAAGCCCCCTAGCCCCACTCCCATCCCGGTTCTGCCACCTATGTAAACTGTACAGTTTTGTAACTACACGTCTTATTATTTATTGCTCTTACATCCATGACACGTTTTTATGCCATTGGCATAGAAATTTCGGGGTACATAGATTTTTCCCTGCCTGTCTCTCTGTCTGCTAAAACGTTAATCTTAAGACTACAAGTATATATGAAATGTTTGTTCAAAGGAATAAAGGAATATATAGGAAAAATCTTTTTAAATCTTCTTCTCAAGAATCACAGGGCCGAGAAACGAAACTTATTTGGAAACATCCTCATGTTGTGTAGATTCAAGTTTATTCAAATCCTGACTATCGGGGATACTAGTGGTGCGGGGTCACAATGGACGGCCAACGTTTTACATAGGAATTTATAGGGAAAATCTTAAAAATATTCTTCTCAAGAACCACAAAGCCAGGAAAGATGAAACTTAAGTGAAAATATTCTCGTGTAATGTAGATTCAAGTTTGTTCAAATCATGAATTCTGGGGGCAGGGCAGGGCCACGATCAAAGTTTTACATAAGAAAATATAGGGAAAATCTTCTTGGACTTTCATTATTACAATTCAAACTCCCCATCACCCAAGAATGATTTGTACCAAGCTTGATTTATAGTGGTTCTTAAAAAGAAGTTGAAAATGTGAAAAGTTTACAAATGGACGGACAATGGATGATCAGAAAAGTTCACTTGAGCTTTACACTTTATCCTTGGCGAAAAATTTTGAAGATGTATACTTCTTGACACAAATTCTTTTCTGAGATCATTACTTTGGGAAACAACATTTTAGATCTTTTGATCTTGAACTTTATTTTCACACAGACTGCCATACAAAGCAGTGTTTCACAAACATTCATTGCATCTGATTGTAAAAGAAAATGAAACGTCATGTAAATAAAAAATATTTAATATATATATCACAAGTATGCATGAACAATTCATTTGTATGCTATGCCATCTTTCTGGTAATTCAGAAAAATTTCAATTTGAACAACTTTAATGCGGTTTATACTATAGTACTTGTATTAATTTATATTAAATACAAGCACATTCTGTAGTGCACTTTTAAAGCTTTTCTTAGTATTTTTTAACCTAATTCTGTTGCAATGCTTCAGTTTTTAAGTTTCTTTACTTTCAAAATATTGAGAATTTATTTGTAAACTTCAAACTTCTGTACTTTTTTCATCCCCACATAATTTGCCACAGTTAATTGCATTTGAATGAAGGTAGTATAAAGCATTTGACAAGAACAAGAGGTCCCTCACTCCAGCTATTTATCAATTCCACTTCTGTCCTTTACTAATAAACTCAATCCCAACTATATACTAATATAAATGAAAATAATTGAAAGACAATATATTTTAGCAACCCTGTACCTCAAACTTATTGTTACAAGTACTTACAGAAGCCTTAATTTTTAGACCCTTTGATATCCGGTGAACACAAAGAGTGTATGTTTTCTATAAAATCCCTGTAATGGACCATGACTTTTAAAAAATTTAAAAGACCATAACTCAAATCAGTTTGGTCTTACACTGTATATTTTTTCACTTTCATGCTAAATTCCTAAAAGAAGTATATAAATAATACTAAAAATAAACATACTTTAGCATACTTTGCAGGGCAGGATGCAATAGAAATTGTCTTTTGACATACAAAAATACAGGAATGCTAGTTATCTAATCTAATGAGAGTTGTCTCTCCTTATCATAGAACCTTAAAAATTGTTCCAAAAAGACATGAACAACCTTCAAACTTGCATCAGAAAAATGAATTTTAAACTACAAATGACAAAGGAAACTTATAATTTTACATTTACAATACAGCAAATAAAAAAAAGAAATAAAGCACAAAAGCAAGCATCTTCAAATCAAAATGACTACTATAAAAATTGATATTATGCATAAAGTCAATCTACAGTTAGTGACTCATATATTGCATGTCATTAAAATGGCAACTGTCGACAAATATTTAAAGAAATATATTCATGACTATCTAAATTGCACTGAAGACATTTTCATTATGTTCTAAGACAGATTTCTCTGGATATATCCTTATCCATAATCAATTAATAAAATAAATTACCGGTAGTAAACAAAATTTCTGACAAGTAATTGGAACAAAATGTGAACAATATAAAGAAAATTGAATGTCAACATAAGTACAATTAACTACTGTATTTGATACATTTTGAGCATTTCCTATTAAAAAAGGTGGAATTATTTGGCACATAGCAAAACATTATGATAAATAAAGCAGTATATTTCTGCTCTACCTATTTTTGAAAAATAAATTAATTACTAAACTAAACTTTAGTATGAAACATAAATAAATTACATTTATCAAGCAAAATATATTTTAGTAACTGTTAATACAGATTAAGGGTTGAGTAAAACATATCATAAATAAATATTTTTATCTTTCACACTATAAAAAAATATATATTCCGCAAAACAGATCACAATTCAAGCTGAGTTTTACATTCAAAAAACATGAAATTGTTCAAATCAAAATTTAATTTACTTCATGATAAAGAATACCCTCTGCTTACACATTTACTCCAAAATCAATTTTAAACAAACTCATTTATTAAATATACTTCATAATAGCACATTTCATAGAATATAAAGATAATTTTTCTTTAGTCTTTTAAGATTTTAAAAGGTAAGATAGACTGAATAAACTAGCTGTGAAAATAATATTGGACTTAATTTTAAATATGAAATAATACAAAAAGAGACAGATCACCTTTTTTCTTTTAGGACATATTAAGGATATGAAATCATACTATTAAAAAGCACTTCCCACAAACATTAAAATAACACTGACATTTTCCACAACACAATGATGTACACATATATCAATGTCTTTCAATTCAAAATATAGGAGATTTTTCCCCCTGGTTTCATTTTTTTTCCTTTTCATCCTTTCATTCGCTTTTTTGAAACAGAGCTAAATCATTAGTGTGGTAGGGCAATTATAATTGAAAAACACTACAGCGTGGCAATATAATTACTTATAGAAGGACTTTAAATCAATGGCCCTTCTATTCAATACAAATAACCTATATTGACTTGACAGATAAATTATATACCGGTATATCAATTAAAAATTGCTTTCATTTTTTTTTACCTAGAATACCAATATTGAGATAACAAGATTTGACTGTAACAAAATGTTCCATCGTCTTATTTAATAACATTAACTGTTATTTCTTTAAAACTTTCTAATCTTGTTTTAATGCCCCTGGGATTATGACAATTGGTATATCAATTTCTACCACCACAAAAGAAAGTTTATAAACATGTACATGTTGTATTGGCAAGTCCTGCATAAATTTTTTTTTTTCATATGAGATCTAACTTGTTGCTACAGCATCAATAAATCTAATATTAGCACCAAAAAATCATCATCCAATCCAAATGATTGTCAGTTAATTTTAACTGTTTAGAATGTGCCAATTTAGGTACAACGTTGTGAAAACAAATAACATGCAAAATAAGTGTAAAAAAAATAAACAAAAAAAAAACAGTCACTAAGTACTTACTTGTTTTTTTTTATGCATGGAATGTTTACCAGATATGTAGCTTTAAGATAGGGTGTGGAAAATCCCAAAATTGGAAATTTTTTGCAGATAGACTAGTGCTATTGTATAGGTGTATACTTATCATAGTCATGTGCATTCTATATGAAAATTGAAGTTAATATAAGTAGAAAATGCCATTTTAGTAACACTGAAAACATTGCAATACCTATCGCAATATAGTTTAAAATATCACAATACAAAATCTCTGACCAATACCTAGCCCTAAGATACACCCTTAAAAAAGCTGTTAAATTTAGCATTTTATAATATTGTATTTTTCTGTTACATAGCTGCATAACTCGCCAAACTGCAGAATTTAGTACACATCACATAAAACATATAAGTTATGCATTATACCGGTAGTTAAATTTGAAATTTGTTTAAAAATCTAACAAAGCTTTGTTGAAACCCAAACATAAAAAAAAAACATCAAAAAAACAAAAACATTCAAACATTGTATGAAAAATAATTTAAGCAAAATAGCATAACAAGCACAAGGCAAAGTAAAAGGCCGTGTTATAAAAGCAGAGAGTAAAGCTTTCTGAAGATGTGGATTTTGGAGAGCAAATCAATAAATCACAGTCTTCAATGAATATCATTGTGAACAAAAATGAGCAAAGCATCATTCTAAATACAGAACAATGAGTCCTCAATATTCTTTTAAATTGTGCATAACATTGAGCTTGAAATATCTTTTCAACTGTTTTTCTGAATTTAATATCTTTTCTATGAAATTTAACTGTTGAGCTAACAGAATATGCTCAAATGTATACACTTAGTGGTAAGCATCAATTTATATGTATATTTGTATAACGTAAAGCAGTATAACAGTATACTCATCACCATTCTAATTGGCATCACATGTATCCTTTTGTCTTTCAAATCCGATTTAAGGGCTCATAACTCCTGTTTGTACCTCATGACCTAACCACATTGCACTTCATCAGTAAAGGCCTTCAGAACTCTTGGAATTAGAGCACAATCCCTTTTTTAATTAGTAAGTTGAGAAGTTCTATAATGATGGCATGTCTGTCACCTGACCTCAGATATAGTGTTAAGATTTGTTTTATCAGGATTAGGTTCTGCAATCTCATCATACTGAAATATCTGAACACTAGTGTCTCCTGAATTTGGACTTAACTGGTCCACGGATAAACTTCTCCTGTGACCATTACTGACTGCGGGTCTCTTGGGTACTCCCTCATATTTTGGTGACAACACAGATTCATGACTCCGGGATAGGAGGATTAGGGCTGTGTCATAATTTGGGGGAGGTGTCATTGGTTCCTCCGAGGAAGCTATCCTGTCCTGTAAAGCAAAAAATATCAACTGTAAACAAGAATTTACAGAGGAAACTGTAAAGAAATATTTATCAAGGAGGTTGTAAACAAGAATATATCTGTAATTAATTATGGAGGAAGCTGTAACAAGTATTTATTGAGGATTCTGTAATAAACAAGTTCTTTTATTGAGGAATCCAGAGATTTTTAATTGAAGAAGCTGTAAACAAGCTAGTACAGTAAAACTCAGTTATAGCAAAGTCTTTGAGACCTGTGAATTTAATTTGCTATATCCATAATTCATTATATCTATATAACAAAATTGTTTAACTATATAGTGCGAATTCACAATATGCACTTTTTCCTTCAAGTAATACTACCAAATATGTTAGCGAAGCAATTATTACAAAACATACCATGGATAACTAAGGTTTTATTATAAACTGAATTTTATATAACTTTAAAATTTTACAAAGAATTGCCAAAAATTTTGTCGGGGACCTCAAAAAACTTTCCTATATCAGTGTTCCTACTAAATGAGCTTTACTGTATTCATTGAGATATATCTATAAACAAGTATTAAATGAAAAATCTGTAAACATTTTTTTTTAACTTGAAGTTTTTAAAATAACTATTTATAATTGAGGTATCTGTTAACTAAGTATTTATTGAGGAATCAGTAAATTAAATCTTGAAGATTTTCATCTAGGAAATATTAATGAAGGCTTATATACAGAGACATTCAGGCTCTTCATGCATAATGACTTTTTATTGAAATTAAAATTTTGCAATTTTTTTGGCCATAACCTTGTCTGGTCCAGATCTCCTTTGGTCAAGGTCACTGTGAATCCCTTTTAAGTTAAGTTTTAACTTCTCATGCATATGATTTACAAATTATGAAAAATATAATCTGATCTGGTAGACATGTGTAAACTGATTATTATTTCCTATCACAGGCATTTGACATCTTATTTTTTCCTCAAATCAACCCCACTTAGTAGTTATTACACACACAATTTCTTATTTTTCTTTCAGTTATGTGTAATACACAATCATTTGGCCAAATAAGATATTATTGATAACACAAAACCAACAATGTTTGTGAAAGCAATGGTAGTTCAAATCATTGGGTTTTCCAACCTTGCATTCCCAAATATTTACATTTTCTGTGTTGTTCACGTATGATACAAACTGATAAATTGTTTTTACAAATTATGATTACCACTTTTTAATAAACACGTGAGTGTATTTAATTGAGTTTGTATATATCAATATATAATACATTGATTGCCTCAACTTTTATGAAGTCACAATGAGGCTACAAAGATGGTAAAAACAAAACTAAAACATAGGACAGCTGGAGATCAAAATTATGTGTTCATTTTTTGTTGGTTTTAAGTTAAAATGTTAAATGTAAGCTAAGTTTTTTGAATGTTATTGGAGTGTAAATCATACAGACTTACCAAACAGATGTACTTTTCTCATGAGGGATGTTAAGCAAAATACATCATTCAACCATCAAAATCTAGTTTACTTCATTAAATATTCTGAACTTCTTAATCTACACTACCTGGGGATGCTTCCATATTAATATGACCAATCATGGCTTTGCTGTTCCTGAGAAGATCTTTAAAGATTTTTAATAAATATTTCTGTATGAAACTTTGACTACCCATTTTTGCCCCACCCTACCCCGGGATATGATATGAACAAAGTTAACTTGAATCTACACTACCTAAGGATACTTGCACATGAATAACACCAATCATTGCTTTGCTATTATTGAGAAGATTTTTCGTTTAGATTTCAGTGTTAAACTTTGATTAACCAATTTTCCCCCTCCCCCAGGTCATAATTTGAACAAACTAGAATCTACATTATGTCAAGAAGTTTCCCTAAAAATTCCATCTTTTTAGCCCACTGGTTCTTGAGAAGAAGATTTTTAGATACAATCACCCAATTTTCACTATTTCTTAGTTATCTCCCCTTAGAAGAGGGTATGGCCCTTCAATTGAATAAACTTGAATTCCCCCTACACAAGGAAACTCTGTGCCAACTTTGGTTGAAATTGGCCTAGAGGTCTTGAGAAGAAGATGAAAATGGGAAAAGTTTACAACAAGGACAATGGACAAATTTTGATCAGAAAAGCTCACTTAAGGTAGGATTCTTCTCACATTTCTTGTATTCAAAAATTAATGAAATTTTCACAGAATCAAGAGGACAATATCACTAAGTGATGGTATCAGTGAGATTAAATTTGACCGTTTAATATTAGAGACAAGGTCAGGTCAAGGTCATTACCTTTTTCCTGGACATTAAGAATAAAAAATTACTGTTTCCAATCATGCAATCCCTACTTGTAATTCAAAAGATTGAATATTTTTCTTTTTGCATAAAAAGATACTATCATAGAGGGCTTATAAGATGATATTACGGAATTGACATGGATAATTCAAATAAAATGGATATTTGCTAATCCGTATTTCCTCTACTTTTCTTAAATTTTTAGGATTTATTAGTTATTTTTATATGCTTCCTATATTTAACTTTTTCCAATTTTCACATATAGTAAAGTTGTCACATAAAGGTACAAAATGATACAAAAACTAAAAGTTTTGATCGTTTACTAAAAGAGAAATAACACTTTTTACGGATTTTTGGATCAAATCTGTACTTAGATTTGAAGCATTTAAAAGCCAACATAGTTCTAGTGTGTGTGAAAAATCTTAATTATTTGATATATTTTGATTGCGTATTATAATTATAACTAAATTCAATATTCTATAATAATTTTGAGAGGCAAAAAAGAAGATATTTTCATACGCCACCATTCCGCCAAAAATATAGTGCCTTGTTTACCATTTCTATTTAAAGTTGTTTAATTGTGGTGAGAAACGAAAAATATGGTCTTTTAAATCTCTTAAATCTAAATATATAAGACATATCAACAAATGTACTTTGAATATTCCGTCTAGTCAGAAACCAGAGAAGAATCCTACCTTAAGCCTTTGGCTCAGGTGAGCTAAAAAGAGATTTATTCTGAAATGACAAAATGTAGAAATATGTAATTTATGATTGATAAGTAAAACAAACCCTTCTCTGTAGTATTTGAGGTGTAGGTGGGTATAAGTTTGTTGTGATAACTTCATCGTACGTGGGAGGAGGTAAAAATAACGACACTCGGTCAGCCTCGTCGTTTGTTCCACTGCTGCGAACTACAATCAACCAAAACTATATTATCAACATGATTAATTGTCAAACAACAATGTTAAATAGTGACAATTAATTTTTATTTATGTTAAATCAGTTGCAATACAATGTATAATAATCCAATGCACAAATGAAGCTGAGTAAATTCTGAAGCTTTTTCTTACCAAGTGTAAAGAAGTTTGATTTCTGTTTATAATTTTTCTTGTATCAAGTAGTTAACATTTGACTAAAACTATATATAAGATACTTCTTGGTGAATTCAACATAAATGAAATCCACACTTTACCAAATAAAAAGAATTTGTTGGCTTTTGTTCAACAGTATTATTCACCCTAATGAATAGGACAGTGCTGGCGTTTACCAATCATGAAGCTTAAATGCAACAGCACCTGATCGATTTAGATGACATTTTGTTGTAAAAGGCATAAGATTTCTTGGGATTCTTGGAGACAGAGTGTTCTAAATCTTCCATTTAATATCGGTCACATATTGGCAAATTTATTCTTCTCACAGCATTGTGCAATTCATATTTCTTTTTGTTACCCAGGAAAATTGATCTTTTTTCCAAAACAAGCATTCAAAAATGTTTGGATAAGATCCATGATTACATGAATATCTTCTCAGAAAATTTAATCAATTTTTGGGATTTAGTTGATCATGCTAGAAATCTATAAATCTATACTAATTTTTAAAGGTATTTTATTGCATATATTTTTAAAAATAAAAGACAAGGTAGCAACATGATAAGAAAACAATAACTATAGTTGATTTTATTGTCATCATGAATGTTAAAAGTAGAGTTAGTCAAAATATACTGATTCTTTTAATTTACTGTACATTCATCATCAATGTTCTTTACTCTTTAGAATTCCCACTAAGGTCTTTTAATTAACACCTGAACCTACAACTTGTCATATTTACTGACGCACGTGTTTAAGACTGCAATCATGGTAATTTTATACAAATAGGCTGTAATCCAGCAGTGCATCAAATTTCTCCGTACAGTATAACAAAATTATATAGAAGCTTCAGGACCTCATTTAAGAGACATCCCATTTGAAAGTATTTTTCACATCCTTTATCCCTCAATTGGATTTGGCTCTTCATATTTCATCACTTTAAAGTCCCTATATATATATATATATATATATGGGGAAAAAATATTTGTTGTTGAAGGTGTACAAAAATATTTATCCCTTAAACTTTACTTAGTCACAGTACTGTTAATAATTTAGATATTTCAAGTCTATCTTTGTGTGTACATCAATCATGGTCGACAAAGACAAGATGGGAAAACTTTATAAAGTCTTTAATGGTCTATGTGTAAAATCTAATTTTCTTATGAACAGGAAGACTGTTGTAAATGTCTTCATTATAGTCCAGTTGTACTGTAGTTAATAAGAAATATAATCTGAGGCCATTAAAGGATACATAAATCACACCTAGGCCAACCTGATTATGATACCATAAAAAACAGGAGTCCTGCCATAAATAATTGTTAATGCCAATACAAAATCTTAACTCTGTGTAGCTTAATACCTGACATTTTCAATATTATTTACCATGATCTTGAATATATGTGATCCTTCAAATTTGCAACTTAGTGAGAAATCACATTAAAAGTTATATGTATACACCCTTTCTACAAGTTCAATGTATAAAATAAAATACAGGTCTCTGCTGCCATTAAAAAATACAAATGTTCTTATTTTTTTCTTATCAATTTGTGTGACAAAATCTAAGTGTTTTTTTTATTAGTAAATAAGTACATTGTATTGTTAAAATGATAGACATCTTTAAATTTATCATCTTTGACCAAATCTTGACGTAAATATGCTTCTGTCAACCCATTAAATTCAAATAATATAATATAAGTAGAAGCCCTTAATGCATTCCAGCATTATTTAAAGTTTTAATTGTAAATTTGATTGTTTTCTTTTTTGGTGTAATAAAATAGACTGTAGTCTTTCTTAAACTTTAAAACAAGCTGAAGAAGTCCAATATCCTTGACATTAGTTATTAATTTCCTCTCTGAAATTTTTGTGATCTTGTGCTTGACTCAATAATCATGCAGTCTCCATTTTGAAAAAGTCATGAATAAAGCTACAGTGTTCAAAGGAATGCATATGTTGCTCTGGTTATAGCATAATTAACAAGAGGCCCATGGGCCTTATAGGTCACCTGAGTATTATGCAACAACTTTCCAGTGATTGAATTTGATTCATGTTTAAAGCCAGATGCTATGGCATTCACAATTTTGAAAGAGGCACCATTGATCATCATATCAATACACTTAGCAGTTGCTTAGTTTGTTTACTTATTACCCATATGCAGGGTAAGGGAACAAAAAATGCATTTCAACTAATCAGTAATATTCAGCAATAATCAATAGTGCCCCTACCACACATGAACCCCTGACCCTTAGGCCTTGATATTTGATTAATACCAAGGAGCAGATTTCAAACCATTCATTCATTTTCAGTATATAAGTACAGCCCCCCCCCCCCCTTCTATGGTACCCTGACCCTGGGGCCTTGAAATTCACAATTCTGGAAGATATGGGCCCTTGTCCAGCATAACTATATAGGTAGTTCATCTGCTTAATACCCTGGAGCAGAGAAGAAAATTTTCAAAGATTTAATGTATTTTCACTATATAATCAATAGAGCCCCGCCCTAACACCAGAACCCCTGACCCTGGGGCCATAAAATTCACAATTTTGGTAGAGGCACTCTTGCTCATCATAACTATGCACTTAGTTAGTTTATTTAATACCCAGAAGCAGAAAAGATTTTCAAAGAATTCATGTATTTTCACTACATAATCAATAGAGCCCCGCCCTAACACCAGAACCCCTGACCCTGGGGCCATAAAATTCATAATTTTGGTAGAGGCACTCTTGTTCATCATAACTATGCACTTAGTTAGTTTATTTAATACCCAGGAGCAGAGAAGAAGATTTTCAGAGAATTCATGTATTTTCACTATATAATCTATAGAGCCCCGCCCTAACACTAGAACCCCTGACCCTGGGGCCATAAAATTCATAATTTTGGTAGAGGCACTCTTGCTCATCATAACTATGTACTTAGTTGGTTTATTTAATACCCAGGAACAGAGAAGAAGATTTTCAAAGAATTCATGTATTTTCACTATATAATCAATAGAGCCCCACCCTAACACCAGAACCCCTGACCCTGGGGCCATAAAATTCACAATTTTGGTAGAGGCACTCTTGCTCATCATAACTATGCACTTAGTAAGTTTATTTAATACCCAGGAGCAGAGAAGAAGATTTTCAAAGAATTCATGTATTTTCACTATATAATCAATAGAGCCCCGCCCTAACACCAGAACCCCTGACCCTGGGGCCATAAAATTCACAATTTTGGTAGTGGCACTCTTGCTCATCATAACTATGTGCTTAGTTGGTTTATTTAATACCCAGGAGCAGAGAAGAAGATTTTCAAAGAAATAATGCATTTTCACTACCTACTTATTTAGCCCCGCCCTAGCATTAGAACCCCTGACCCCAGGGCCATGAATTTCACAATTTTAGTAGAGGACTCATTGCTGATTACAATCATGCAAACAGTTTGACTGCTTGATGTCCAGGAGTTAAGAAGAAGATTTTTAAAGATTGCATTAATTTTAGTGGTTTTGGCCCCACCCCTCAGGCCCCAGGGGGGCAGGGATCATGAAATTCACAATTTTTGTTCCCTTCAGCCATAGATGCTTTAGGCCAAATTTGGTTGAAATTGGTTCAGTGGTTGCAGAGAAGAAGCTGAAAATGTTCAAATGTTAACGCACAACGCACGACGCACGACGGCGGACGAAAACGGATAGCAATAGGTCACCTGAGTTTACTCAGGTGACCTAAAAATATAAATCTATGACAGGCCAGCAATACATCTGTGTCACCCGCTTGGCGCAGTGGTTAGAGCGCCTGCTCTAGAGTCACAAAGTAAGGAGTTGATTCTTTTGTTGAGGGCTCAAATCCCACTGTGGGACTTGGAGAGTCTGGAGACCGATCCTTCAGATGAGACCATATAAACTAACGTCCCATGTCAAAGTGGATGCTGGCACAAAAAAGATCCCTCCTTGCTCAATGGCCTTGAGTGCCGAGCACAGGACAAAATTTGCAGCTCTATGCTGGCAAGTGGTGGCATCTCCATACGAGTGAAAAATTCTCTACAGGGACGTTAAAAAACATACAAACAAACAATACATTTGCATTTAAGTATTATTGCTCATGATTTTGCCTGCAAAGAAAAGTTATTCATGGATATTAAGACTGCGATAAAATAGTATTTATTAAGAGTGTGACTATCAAACTGAAATATGATTCAGAATTTCTGTAATCCTCAAAGCTATAAAGAATAAAAAAATATTTATTTCTGAATTCTTTGGTTTAATTCAACAATCCCTTAGACTTGTAACTAGAAAAAGATTTCAGTCTCTCTTTACTGCAATTGTCAATCTACGGTTTTATTTGAAGTAGGATCCATAAATCATTAATGGTATATCAATGCGTATTAATATTAACTTTTTTCAAAGTACTAAAAGTTCACTTTGTGTGATAACTGTATATCAGATATTTTTAAAAGTACAGTGTGATGATACAGTTTGTAAACATGTAATATGTTAATTACAAGGTGCTGCTTATCACTAAATTCATAAGTCATACCTGTAAGATAAATAACCATTCAGAGTATGGTGGAAGTTCAGGGGTAAAGTGATCTTTAACAGTAAGTATCTTTCAGAATGTCTAATATAAACTGTAAAGCTAAAAAGCATGGACTTATCTTTATGTGAGAGGGACTTCTGTTTTTTTGTTGTAAGCAGTAAATGTGTATTAATGAAAAGAGATAGGTTTACCTGATCGACCTCTAACATGGGAGGGACTTCTGTTCCTTTGTTGGAAGCAGTAGAGGTATAGTAATAAGCTAGCTGAGAAGGGATACTTAAGACTTACCTGATCAGCCTCTAACATGGGAGGGACTTCTGTTTCTTTGTTGGAAGCAGTAGAGGTGGTATAATAATAATGCTAGCTGAGGAGGGATACTTAAGATTTACCTGATCGGCCTCTAACATGAGAGGGACTTCTGTTTCTTTGTTGGAAGCAGTAGAGGTATAGTAATAAAGCTAGCTGAGGAGGGATACTTAAAATTTACCTGATCAGCCTCTAACATGAGAGGGACTTCTGTTTCTTTGTTGGAAGCAGTAGAGGTATAGTAATAATGCTAGCTGAGGAGGGATACTTAAGACTTACCTGATCGGCCTCTAACATGAGAGGGACTTCTGTTTCTTTGTTGGAAGCAGTAGAGAACAATAAGGAAGATGACTACAGCCAGCCCCACCACAATCATTATCAGAATGGTGTTCTGGTTCATCAGCTGCTCCTCAGCTGCAACACAGGAAAATACTTCATACATTAATAATTCTTTTATATTATCCATGTATTAAAAAAATATATAAAGTGCATGTTCACAAAGGCATCTGTACAATATTTTCCTACATCCATTTCCATATATTTCAACAAAAAAGTAAAAAAAAAAATATTCTGGCTTGACAGTCCTAATTGGGCTAGTGTACTTTTGGGAGCAAACAAAAAGCTCATCCCATTTTGATTCATTAGGCAATGTGCTCTTACAATTTTATAATACAGAAAGTAACTTTTGCTGTGTATGTATATCACTGCCAATTTCATTTATTGAAAGTGCATTGTACATAAATGAACATCACACTTTATGGCACTAGCTATATCAAATGCCACATTCTATGGCACCAAGATAAAATTTGCATAGATACTTTTGAGATCATTTCACCATTTCACCAAGTAATATTACATGTACAATAAAATTTTATACAGATGGAAATCATGTAGGAAATCTCACCCCCTCCCCCATCTGAATTGCCAACATGTATATAAAATTGTCAATGAATTCAGAAGAAACAGAATTGTATGTCAGATGAAAAGAAATAAGGGATATTTAATTATTCAAAGCAGAATCTAATGTCAGATGACACCGCTCTGCTAAATGGATAATTTTAAGTGCAATTAATTTTACTAGTGAAAATGCAATCTGTATAACTTACGACAAAGATCCACTTGGGATATACAGCTGCCATCTGCACACAATCGATAATTCTCCAACTCGCATCGTGTTCGGTCCAGGCCGGGACCCGCGTCCAGAGTTACGGGAATGTCCCGGGACCGGTTGTTGTGCATCATCTGAAGCTTCATGGAGTTTCTTCTGATTTCATAAAATGGAGTACTGACTCCCATCCTGTCAACAGAAAGAGAGGAGATTTTACCAATGAACTAGATAATAATGATATGAATTCATCTCTCAGGAGAGCTGCATGTCCTTAACTAAATAACATTCACTACACTGCAATAATACCATCTCCGTCGTTGAAATAAGATACCCATTCACACACACATCAATATACAATGTAATACAATGATAATCCTGATGAAAATCAAAAACAGAGTAGAAATGACATCTGGAATTACCCTTTGGGAATGTACCTTTTAAGTACAAATGTACCAATTATATGTAAATGGATTTAATTTTTTTTTTTATCAATCGATTCATAGGGTGATTCAGAATATATTTATGACCTGAAACTTACACGGAATTAATGCTTATCTTTGGGGACAAAAAAAATTAATCATCAATGAGTGTACTGATATCTCTGAATATGGAAAGTCCTGATCAAATAAAATTCCCACATGTACTGTTAATATTAATGTGCAATCTACTCCTTGATTTTTTCTTTCCTT
This sequence comes from Saccostrea cuccullata, assembly GCF_032062105.1. Taxonomy (NCBI): domain Eukaryota; kingdom Metazoa; phylum Mollusca; class Bivalvia; order Ostreida; family Ostreidae; genus Saccostrea; species Saccostrea cuccullata. Next base: position 125,839 of record NW_026918760.1, on the reverse strand, counting down.
GTATCATTGAGTTCAGGTTATGAGTACTTGAGTTTACTAGAGTAATCTATTTCTTTTTTTTTTATGCCGGGTCATTTTTTATTACATTTTAGCAAACCACTTGAAAAATTAAAATCAAACTTCTCAACCAAATATCAATTAGCTAAAATACTCAGACAATTCAAGATTTAAACCAAGTATTTGTAAAATGAGTAATCTCACACTCTCTTTTCCTATTAATTATTTAAACGGATGCTGAAACTATATGCCCTCCATACGTACACAAAATCTGACCCGATATAAATTTTTACATTAAACATGTTAAATTCTTAGTTATATTCAGGGTTTTATTATACTGTAACATGTCTTTATGAATCAAAAAACTCAAAATTCATGGTATTAAGCATATATTATTAAAAGCACTGAAAATTGGCTTGTAATTTGGGAAAATTTATTTGGGGGTGGGGGGTGGGTATAAACTTTTATTTGGAACAAGGTTCTGAACCTGCAAGGGCAGAAGCCCTGCTTGCATAGCAATATTTTCTTCTTTTTGTAGTTATAGTTTCTTCCATCTCCATTTAAGAACAGACATTCCATCACAAATTAAGGCCATTTTTTATGTACAGCATGTTTGATACAATCTCAGAGAGAACATGAACCAAAATATGTCAACACGCAAAACACATGCTGACCAAATTACAAAGAAAGTTATCAACCTTAAGTTTGCTTTCTTCCCAGAATATAAAAAACAAAAAAAACTTCAAGAATGTTCCAAGATACATCAAAAATTATCTTATAGAAATGTATTTCATGAGACGGTGAGTTAAGGCAGGTTATTGCAGTCTTCTTTAAGTCTGTTAAAGTTGATTAAAAGCTTTTATAATTTATATCAAATAAATTGAAAAAAAAACCTTTTCATTGTCAAGAATCTTTGATTTAATCATGTCATAGAAAAATTTCATTCATTTGCAGTGTTGTTTTCAGAGTTTGGTGTATAATGAAATTATGTGCCCTATAACATGAAACGTTGTAAAATCTATAACCAAATTAATAAAAGTGATCTTTCTATGTAAGATCTTTATTTTAAAAAAAATGAATACAGTATGTAACAGTGCAAATTATATTTTTATAGCTGTATGAACACCAGTAGTATTGTATGCATGGTTACATGCAATTTAAGCAACATAATTCAATGGTGTTGTACTATTTTAAACTATTTGTTTGTCTAACTGTTCACACTTTACATGTGCAGTAATACATTAATCAAGCATTATGCAGTCAGACTGACATGTACGTATATTATAATCCATGCTCTAGTCATTGTGGAGTAAGAGGTCCGTGAGTCAAAGATTTCGTCAATATACACACAATCACCAGTACATGTAAATAACTATTACATATTAAAATTGCATGTACTTTTATTTTATTTATCAAGGGTCAGCAAAAGGCCTTTTACCTCTGAAAAACCTAGTTTCTTCAATTTTCACACCTAGAAATTTATTAGAATCAGACACAAAATTAGTGCAATAACCTTACTGGCCGTGGGCTCAGATAGAACAGCATTATAAAGTTGTGAATTGCATCATTAATCCAATTACATTGTAGGTGAGCCATCCCTCCAAAATGTTTAATAATCTAATAAGCTGATATATAGTATTTAAACACAACCCTCACTATATATTGACTGACAAATAAATCAAAGGATTTAAGGTTGCTCTATCATGTCTATAGTGTTCCATCATAAAGGCATCATTTAAAGATGAATCAGGATTTCAAGTCTCAAACACATCTTTTTAGAACTTGTGTATATCTTTTCAAAAGAGCCACTATAACCAAACACTTTCTTCTATGCATCACACAAGGTACAACATCTCAAAATAGTTCAGATTAGTTCATCATGTTCATTGGTTTTAACATGTTAAAGAGGTGGAGATCAACAAATGAACTACATGTGTTTTAAAAGAAAAAAAAACTGAAAATGCATTTTTCCAGAGCCCATCACACTTTCCATTATCATATTTATTTAAGAAATCACTGTCTAGTTAGTATAGTATAGTATAGTCCATTTCAATATGTGCAACCTCTCAAAAGAAAATGAACGGAAACTGAAAATAATTGGAATTTTTCTAAGTTCAAGGGACATAACTCTGTCAATTATGGTGCGATCATACCCAAAACATATCTTGACCTAGATATTCATCTGACTACTCTGTATACTAAATTGTATTTCAATATGTGCAACCTCTCCAAAGAAAATAATGGAAAAAATAATTGGAATTTTTCTTAATTTAACTTTTTCAATTATGGATACAAAACAGAACTTTTAGATTTTATCTGATATACCTGTATACCAAATTTCATTTCAGTATTTGGCTATAAAAAATTCATTTTCATTATAGGTCACAGTGACCTTGAAATAGGCCGTCTCTTCTTCGACACACCTGTCTCACATTTGAAGCAATTACATGTTTGCCAAGCTTGAAAGCTATAGGTCTAATAGTTTTCTCCGTTATGAGCCGGACAGGATTTTTCCATATTTTGCTATAGCATCTTTGTTGCAAATATATAAAAATTGAAATATAAACTTTTTTTTTTTAAATGCCACACATATATAATTAGCTTTAATCATATTATACAATACTAATTTCCCGTTTTAAAAACATACACTAATAACATCAATTTGTTTTAATTTCATTCACACCTATTTTTAATGCATTCTTGATAATGAATTTTGAAAATTAAAAATCCAGCACTGATGCTGAAATTTCCTTGGGAAAACATAATTCCCAATCACCACACTTTCCACTTTTCTTTTATCCCCAAGTCTGGAGAAGGCAAACAAACATCATCATAAAGTTGCCCTTAACTTACGGAAGTCTTACAGAAGTCTGTATTACCGGTAATCATAATCAGCTTACGGTAGTCTAAGAGTCCTATAATCAATAATTAGTACTCACTTCCTTGTACTCCTGTCCACCAATACTACAACTTTTACAGCGTTACTAAAATATTACCACTTACAAATATATGTCATGATATTTTCCACTCATTTGCAGTTGTGTATAAATATATTTTATTTATGTTCTTTATATCTAAGTTTAATTTGATGCTGATATTTCCTGTTGATTAGTGAATTGCTTATACATTATTTGTAAGTGTTTTTAAAGATGTTTTACAATTGTGAAAAGGTTGGTAAAAAAAATATTTTGAAAAATTATTAATAAAAATTATCAATGTAAATTATCAAGGATTAACTTCACAGTAAACAACCACTGAAATGGAGGCGTACAAGGCGATGACACCCCCTACTTTAGAAAAGACATTTTGCTCAATTCTAAAAGTTATATATTTTCAAAATTATATTGTTTATATCATCTTTTACACATTTAAATCTGTATTTCATTGTTTTAATATTGTATTAATAATTTATTTTTCACACACCGTTTTTAAGATATGTAAAACAAAGTTTGATTATCCTAGCCTAATAGTATTCAAGTCTCTCCATAGCCAGGGTTAGGAATGGACAGACCGTTTAACCACTAGCTGCGCTACGAAGTACATGCATTATCAACGTTTGTCAGTGTTATTTAAACGAACGGGTTTGTTGAAGTGTAAATTTTTTAGAAATTTCTGATTTTCACACCTATGTCTTATTAACCACAATGAACACAAAATTAGTGCAATAACCTTACTGAAACCACAAGGAACCACAAGAACATCATTAATTTGTCTCTAAATTTTATCTTAATCCACTGTACAAAAATCATCCTAGGTGACTCATCCCTCCAAAATATTTTAATAAAAACATTTTCTTTGTATATATATATTTAAATACATATAACTATTCTATATATTTCATTCAGACGATTAAAATATTAAGGAAAAGGTTGAAGTACATTGTAATGGCAATATAAATGAAACTTTTAAATACTGATATCAATTATCTGAAGTTTGCATCACATGCCTGTCCCATCTTCCATGTATTTAAAAAAAAGAGTCCACCTGCCTAAATAAAAAATTTTGATTTTTTAAAGTTCACACAAAGTACAAACACATCTAAAATAGTTCAGCATTCCTTGTCATGTTCATTGGTTTTAACATGTTACAAGAGGTGGAGATAATTTCCTTTATTTAGTGCAACTACTGTTACAGTTTTTAAAAAGTTAATAATCTAATACCTCATTTCCAGAGTCTTTTGTCCTTTTAACTTAAATTTTACATATTTTGTAGTTGACTTAATGCATTTTTAAAGCATGCCAAAATTTTCATATAGAATGGGTTCAGATTCCTTTTTTTGGACAAATGAAATAGATTTCACATTTACGTTTCCATCATTTAAGCATTAAGGGACATAACTTGTCAATTATGTTCCAAATTCATTTTTAATAGCTCTAGTAAAGCCATTTTCCACTAAATATGCTTAACTGTCAACTTTGAAATAAAGATTATCAAATAATATAAGTCCTTCAGTGAAGTAAAATGATAAAATGTTTTGAAGATGACATTACTGCAAACATGATTTTGAAAAAATAAAACTTTTCTGTGAATTTTGAAAATTGAGAATTTTTCTAGCTGGGGAGTCCAATTCAAGGGGCATAACTTTGTGCAGTTGAGCTAATGGAAAAGCTATACCCTCACTATGAATTTGTTAATAATAAAAATTTATATACTTCAAAATTTCATTTCAGTATGACAAACCTTCCCATCCCTATGAAGAAAGCAGTACCAACAACCAAGGTCATTTTGACAGGATTTTCATCTGTCAAGTCTAAGTCATATATTACCGTATTAATATACAGTTGTTTGGCCAGTTCTGAATTTTGACCAGTTCCGAATAATTCTTAATTTAAGAGCTGATAATTAATATATTCAAAGGTGTAAAAATAAATTGATACCTATGGAAAGAAGGCTTATTCATGAGTGTTTGAATTATGTGAAGTTTTGATTTTTTGCCACAGTTCTTTCCACTTTTCTTTTCCCCATACTTTTACAATGCAACAAATCTGAATCACCGCGATGCGTAAGTCTGCAGCAAAACCTCTGCAGAGTGTAGAGACACCAATTTTTCACATAAAACAACATTCCAGGATCCAAAATTAGTTTGATATGTACTCTAACAATAATAAAAACTTGTCTAAAACAAATATTTAGAGCACTAGAAATACTAATATTTTACAGTTGTTCTTTTAAAATATTACCCATTTTAAAATATATTCTTTGTTGTTTTCCATTGTAAACTCATTTGCAGCTTGAAAAGCATAAATATATTTTATTTATGTTCTTTATATCTAAGTTTAATTTGATGCTGATATTTCCTGTTGATTAGTGAATTGCTTGGGTACATTATTTGTAAGTGTAACTGAACTGTTAAAGATGTTTTACAACGTGTGAAAAGGTTGGTAAAAAAAATATTTTGAAAAATTATTAATATAGCAATTAACAATGTATTGATTAACTTCACAGTAAAAACTAATTAAGAATATAGGTAACAAAATATTTGTGTTTCGATAACAAACCCCCGCTCTACCAAAATTTTTTTCTCAATTCTAGAAAGTTATATTTTTCAAAATTATATTGTTTATATCATCTTTTACACATTTAAATCTGTATTTCATTGTTTTAGTATTGTATTGATAATTTATTTTTCACTCATGTTTTTAAGATATGTGAAAACAAAAAAGAAAAAGCTTCACCTATGATTCAAACTCAAGTATGAATGAGTCCTTCAGTGAAATCAAATGATCAAATGTTTTGAGGATGACATCACTGCGAACATGATTTTAGAAAAATAAAACTTTTCTGTGAATTTTGAAAATTGAGAAATATTTTGTCTTGGAACGGGGGATTGTCCACCTCTTATATGCCCTCTTTCTTTAACTGCAGTTGAGCTAATGGATGTTAATTTTTTAATAATAATTATTTATAACTTCAACTGTAGTCTCCGGAAAACAAACCTTCCCATCCCTAAAGAAAGCAGTACCAACAACCAAGGTCATTTTGACAGGATTTTCATCTGTCAATTCTAAGTCATATATTACAGTATTAATATACAATCGTTTGGCCAGTTCCAAATTTTGACCAGTTCCGAATAGTTATTATTTTAAGAGCTGATAATAAATACATTCAAAGATGAAAAAATAAATTGATACCTATGGTAAGAAGGCTTAAGTATGAGAGTTTGAATTATGCGAAGTTTTATTTTCAGTTTCGGTTTCATTACCGTACTTGAAAGAGTCAACATACTTTTACAATGCAACAAATCTGAATCACCGCGATGCGTAAGTCTGCAGAAAAACCTCTGTAGAGACACCAATTTTTCACATAAAACAACATTCCAGGTATCAAAAGTAAGTTTGATATGTACTCTAACAAATACTAAAAACATGTCTAAAATAAATATTTAGAGCACTGGAAGATATCAGAATATTTTCGCGTTGTTCTTTCACTAGTCCCGAATACCCATTTTAAACAATATAATAAACTCATTTGTTGTTGTTTTCTTCATTGTAAACATGAGTTATTATCCCCCAGCTTGAAAAGCAAAAAAATAGTGATGGGATGTTTGTCCATCCATCCGTCTGTATGTCCGTCTGTCTGTCTGTACTTCCATCCGTCTGATACCCTTTGGGGTACCCATTTCTGCAATGGTTTGGGCCATTGATATAGACCCTTTCACGGTAACTGCGGTACTGCTCTTTTGCAGGGGCAAAATGATATAGTTTGGTGAAATATGACATAAAGTAATTGTCATATATACGTCATTTAATTATCTCTCAACAAAAACTTGGCCAAACGTTATTATTTTGCCCTGCAATAGAGTTGTACAGCAGTTACCGTGAAGGGGCTTATTGGCCTGGATAGCTCATTCAGTAGATCACTTGACTCAGTTTTCATCATTTAACCCCAAAAAATGAATAGGGGGATTCCATTATACCCAGATACCAGTGCAATAGTAGATTTCACAAACGTTTTCAACACCCCCTTAAAAAGATGTACACTCACGAAACATTTATGTATACCAAGAAAACATCTGAATGTCCTGTTATCGCTTGATCACTGGATACATGGATGTCAATGCACTGGCAAGACAAAGATAAACAACAAGAACAATGTGTACACACATCCACATTGACATTACATAACACTAACAGCTACCGTATTCGAAAGAGAAGGAAAAAATACCTCAATAATTACATTTGGTCAGTCAGATACTTCATTTTCGTCTTCTCCTGTCTTTTTGATGTAATAAATGAGCATTTAAACACATTTTTCGACGAGCATCGTAAGCACTGCACTCCTCAAAAAATTCAATAACAAGTGAGTAACTACTAAAACCGGATACGAACAAACCGGAATAATAAAAGTCAAATCATTTTCATTCCAAAATCCGTGTTCTTTATCTGCACAATTTTTTTTCTTCAAAGTAATGAACTGAAATTTTTGCTTTGTTGAATTTTGTAAAGAGTGTTTTGTCATGTGAATATAAGTGATTTCCTATCAGTTTCTCCCAATCACACAGAGGCGATTTTTCTAATTAATTAATTATACACCATTATATGGGTATATTTTATAGTTATGCTATGAGTAAAACTTCACAACATAGACAAATGCATGTGAATCAGAACAGAATCAGACTCTCATGAATTATCTTAAAAGGCATTCTAAAACGTCTGATTTTGAGGGAAACATACCCCCCCCCCCCCTTCCCTACAGTGTATATCTATCTCGACATGCATCAATTATACATTAATACTGCATGGTAGTTACAACCTGGAACATTATGACAAATAAATTAGCAAAAGTTTAGATGTCACATGCATTTATGAGATTTTGTTAGCTTAATTATAACTGACCATTCTCCATGGTATATTTGCTTTTTTTCCTTCAATAATATGTTATGAAAGTTACAATTTACAAGCTACATGTATGCTTTAATGCAAGACAAGTCTAACACAAAATCAAGGTAAATATGTTTTCACTGACCTAAAACATACTTTGAGGCTTCACCTGGAATATGCTTTTGATGCCAACTGCCCTATATTTTATACATCATCAACATTGCACCCCCACTCCCCACCCCTTTCTGAAAAATAAATTGGTAGTTTATCCCAAAGTTTTTTTTATTTTTACAAACAAAATTCATTTCCACGGAGATACCAGTCTGCAAATTTTTAAAATATATTTTTCAATATTTAAATTTCCTTATCTCAGTATTTGTTACTAGTATACATCATATCTGCATTTATTTTGTGAGCATTATTTTAACAATCTTCAAACTTTGCACAGGCTGATAACACAGGTCTTGGCTGAGCCCCCTGCTTGTTTTAAAGCATATAAACATTCTAACTGTAAAATCACATATTTTCGTGCGGTCAAATTTTCGAGGTTAAATGAAAAAATATTGATTTGTGGGAATTTAAATTCTCATATTTTCGTGTGGTCAAAATTTCGAGCTTAAATGAAAAAATATTGATTTGTGGGGATTTAAATTCTAAGCTGGAAAATGTTTAGTAGTAATGCTTATGGAATTTTACATTTCGTGGTGGTGGGTCTCTCCATACCTAGAAAACAATGGAAATTAAATCTCTACAAAAATGAGTGATTTCACAGTATTTTTATTTTTTCTTTTTTTTTATAAGAAGAGCACCTCATTAAAACAAAGTAAATAAACGGATGAAAATAAAAATGTCCATAAAATGTCCTTTCATGATTTATTAAAAATAGTAAAGCAAAATCAGTTTAATCTTTTATGTACAATATAATACAAACGGAATGAAGAATGTAACAAATATATGCATGAAAACTACAGTATAAAACAAATCTCTATAAACAATAAATATCATTCAAACAAAACATTTAATGCAAAAGTCTTAACAACATTATGTACAAGCATTGACATTTAAGGGGACAAAAACAGAAAATTTAATCCACACGCACATTGTAAGGTAAGTTCATTTGTGATTTTAAAAAAATAATAATGAAGCATGAGCATTGACAAGAAAGAATTTTGGCTAGATAAAAATGTCCTTCTTTAAAAAAAGTAGGCACAAATCTACAATTCCTAGAATTTACAACAAGTAACTTTACAACATTTATTAAAAGATCTGTTACAATGAGATTCTAAGAATTAGTTGACATCCTGTGTCGGGTTCTGGACTATGTTTTTACTACTGTACATTTACACACTGTCATCCTGGTTCACACATTCAGTCACACAGCTTTCAATATTTACATGTATTTACAAATGGAATGCCATTTCCCTCTTTTCCTGACTATTGTCATTTACGGGTGTAAGAAGAACACATTGAAGCATTGCACTTAAAACAAGGAAGCTTTGGTATTTTATGGCCATCCAGTATAGACAACGAAGCATTGTCCACAATTCTACAACTACATCAACAAAAAGAAGTGTACATTGCAGTACAAATACGGCGTGTTATCTGGGGGTTGAAAGTTCAGAGTTTAAATTTTGTAGTTTGCGTATTTGGTGTATCTGTCAAGGTAATGTACGAGTTCAGCACACGGTGTTCATTTCTTTGAAATCCTGCAGCTGATGCTGGTAGTTCTTCTGTACTTGTGACACAGTGCTGGTTTTTTGCCGCAGAGTGGGAACTACAAAAAAAAACATGAAAATGCATAATAAAGAGTAAGAATCAACTGTTACAAAAGATACAAAGCAGAAATAAATGTTCTATTAAAAATACATAAGATTCACATATTTTCAATTTTTTTTTTATTTCTGGGTAAGAATATTTACCGTAATTTTTGGGTTATAGGTCGATGGGGTATATAGGTCGAAAGGCTCATTTTCAGCCTTAATTTTTGAAAAATCCTAAGATAGGACGAACTTACTATATAGGACGAGGCTTTGCTTCCCGTTTTCTAAAGATGTTTACGCAGAAACAACGTATCAGAACAGGTAAACCCCTAGAATTTCCGGGGTTATTCCGTGACATAAACGTATCAAGAAATTAAACAGGTATTTTAATGAGTACAGAATTTAAATAAAGTTTTTTTTTTTAAAAAAGTAGTTAAAACTTCTTTGAATTGTGTTACTACTTATTTTTTTCCAATTTGCCTGTTCAATGCCTCCGTAGTTTCACACCGTTGTTAAATCAAAGGCATAAATAACACGTAAATACATTATTATTTTACATCTATAATATTCGGGAAATACCCGAGACCAAAGAATAGTAATTCCGATTTCAGAACAACTTGGACACATTCCTGTTAACTTTATTCAGACATTATTTACCGGTGGACGACAATTACTTCGATGTCCGCCATTTTTATTTTTCTTCTCCAGGGATTCGCTAAAACACGCAAATGACCATTGAATGTATATATCAAGCAACAGTAAAGAATAAGTTTAATTTATAAATTTAATTGAGAGTACATTCACAATCTGACTGTCAACATGAATTTCACGGCTTTGTTTGTTCAATCATGTGTAACACTAATACCCTATAACGGCACGTGGGTTTGTTATAATCATGCCCCGCAGGCATTTAAATCAACTGAACACTGATGTTACACCTTTGTGTACACAGTGTGAATTCCTTTATCTTTCAGACAATTAAAATTCTGTTAGAAGCCAATCTTTGTATGCCGGTAATTCAATGTAAATTATATTTCTGTCACCCGTATTTATTGCTAATTCTTTGCTTAAGACAATAAAAAATATTTAAAATACTATTTCAATTTATCGCTACTAATAAATGGTAAAAACACTACAGTTGTGACCTTGAAAGGTTTTCCGTATTTTAAATTTTGATACGGTTGCGGTTTTACTTTTAGTAAACAGTAGCGACTTCCTAACTTCACAAGATGGATACCGCATGATGTTAATGGATAATACGTTGAGGAATTATTTAATAGATGAAGCAATGTTGTTTTCCTTTGTCATCAACGGATAATTAATGGAATTTATTTTGTAAGAAAGCTATAAATAAACATTTTATTGTTTACCTGGGCATTAATTTTTCTGCGTAAAATAATGAAAAAAGGAGTATGAAAGTGGCACAGATTTGCTTTGAAATTGACGTAAATTTTATTGATTTTGGGACATTTTTCGTAAACTTGAGCCTTAGAAAGGTCGAATTAGTATATTGGGCGACCCCAGCGGTTCTGAGAAAAAAGTATCGACCTATTATCCGAAAATTACGGTATTATAAGAAATGAATGTTTTACCATATCCCATTCCTTGAAGGAAGAGTCGGAATGCTTCACAGACTTTCCCAGGTTGTTCTTCCAGTGGCATACCTCCACAGTCCTGAATCTACAAAATGATATCCTTGTGTTACCGTCAGAACAAAATTTACTGCTTAGAAACACTTATAATACATAAAGTCATGAAAATTTTGTACAATGATAAATAAAGTCATATTAAAAAAAAATGTTAAACTTCAGAAATGACTTCCACTTTGAACAATTACTTTACAGTAAACTTGTTTAGTACGAACATGGATATTGCAAATTCATGGTTATAGCGAAGTTATCTTGGATCCTCAGCTATATAAAGGGGGAGTTTCGATAAGGCCGCTTTGCGGCCCACTTTTTTCATGAAAATAAATTTCAATATTTTTTTTCCAAATCAGTTTATAATACAAGATAAATATGTTAACTTTTGTTATATATATTTCAAAAGTTCAGGTGTTATATATTTATTGCTGCAGTTAAGCCGTATTTAGATGTATCTTCAACGCGTTAACATTTGGCCTATGGGAAAACACGAGAGGGTGGCATTCATTAATCGATGTTTAAAGTATGAAGTGCATGAGGGACACTCACCAAATTTTGCACAGTTACTACACATACAATATACATTATTGCCTTAAAATTTGTTGAGTGTCGCGTGTGCACTTCATATTAAAAAAAAACAAAATTGCACAAAAATGCGTATCTGAATTTAGAGGCACTCGGTCACTTGATCTGATCAAGTATTTAAATCATCAGCAAAAAGAGGCAGATATTGTTTTCATTTATGCGGATTTTCAAAAACATAAACGATATATAGCTTTAACATATCTCCTCATTATTTTGATACGGAATTCATCGCCTATATATGATATTTACGTCTTTTTTTTTCTAAAGTCATACAACTGTGAAAAAATTACTCGTGTTCTTATTTAAATTATCTTAGAAATAATTGTGCCCTCTAAAACTTAACATTTTTGATTCTGAATGTGTTTAATATTTGTATTATTATTATTATTTGCTCATAATCTTGACAAGTATTGTTTTAAAGAAAAGCCTAAACATTTAAATGTTCCTGACTATCAAACGGGATAGTGGGGTTGCAAAGTTGTTTTTATTTGTTCCGCTCATAATTGATTCATTTCTTTCGTTTAATGGTTATAGCCTGAAGAAAGTTATTTAAGCCTTTCTTTAGAATGGAATTCCTCGCTCCAACCTGCTAGAGAGGCGCCCATATATACCTCCGTGTGGGTGAAACAGGGAAAATGTAATGTTTTTCGTCTGGATGTTGAGGTGAATATTTTCTGCGGAACTTAAGATCCAACACATATCTTTGGCGTTTACACATGCATTTTGAACTGCGGCTCTAGTTTAGCAAACTAGATGCTAGGGGGAACCTCCTTTATGGTCAGCCCTGGGGAGTTGCAGATACCCATCTTGTCGTAGACATACTGAAACTCTCTAAATGAGGTGTGAATGGAGCTGTTGAAGCAAGATGAGTATCTATGGAGAGCTGGGAAGTGGGAGGGACTTAGTCCTGGCTGTGATTGCCTCAGCCGTGCTGAGAACGCGACCCAGACCTGAATGTGGGCAAATACCTCTAACTCGAAATATGGATGATTCAGAATCTAAAAATTGTTGTCTTTGTCATAGATATGTTCGCAAGAATAGCAGAAAGGTTAAAAATATGAAGAACCAAAGTCTGTACAATTATATTTCACAGAAACTTCAAGGGTCTGGGTCTTCTCTGAACATAGAGTCAGACATAATATGCGATTTCTGTCGAACTGAGTTTTATAGGGTACAAAACCTAGAGTCTAGCAGTGCAATAGATCCCCTTTTAGAGGAAGATCATAATGAACCCAGAAACGACCCATCCTTTCAAAGCCCTAAACGAATTCGGTTGTCTATACCCCGAGCCAGTTTATCACATCGTAAATGTCAGTTCTGTTCAAAGACCGAGAACCTAAGAACTATCACTGAAGAAATCAAAATGAAGGCATTCGTAGATAAAGGAGTTCTTATCCCAGAGGGTAGTAGGTGTTGTGAGCGTCATATGGTTGATGGTAAAATTGACCCCAATGTATTGGACAATCTTTCGCCAACCTCTGACTTCACTAACTTTAACAGATCAGAAATTACAACTATGCTGCTTACCTTAAGAGAAAAATGCCTTGAACGAACAGTAGGTATAGACTTTGAAAATCCGCAGTCTCTGTCTGATGAAGATTATTACAATCTCACTGGGATCACAAAATCGCAATTTGATGTTCTTTCTAAGTACATGTCTCCTCTTAGAATTTCATGCAACAGAGCACCGAGAACATGCCTTGCACTGCTACTGACAAAATTACGAACGGGCAATTCTTTGAGTATTTTGAGCAGCATGTTCCAAATCAGAAATAAAAGCATTATTTCCAAAGCTATTGCTAGTGCTAGAGATGCCTTGATGGAAAATTTTGTGCCTAAGTTTCTTGGATTTTCCCACATGACCAGAGAGGATTTTATATCCAAACACACAAGGCCCTTTGTTCAGCATCTTTTAGCAGACTGAAAGCCCATTGCTATACTTGTACTGGATGGTACATATATTTACATCCAAAAAAGTGGCAATTACACTTTTCAGAGACAGACGTTTAGTGGTCACAAGCATAGGCCTCTTGTAAAACCAATGATGGTTGTTGGAACAGACGGGTATATCCTATCTGTTTTCGGACCATATCTAGCTGATGGCAAGAATAATGATTCTGCCATATTAAACAGTGTTATCCAAAATAATGTTGAGGAAGTTCAAAGCTGGATTGAGAAAGAGGACTTACTAGTTGTCGATAGGGGATTTCGTGATTCGTTGGATTTTTTGGATAAACTGGGGATAAAACATGAAATGCCTGATTATTTATCTCGTGGATGTAAGCAGCACACAACAGAGGAGGCTAATCACTCTAGGTGTGTGACGAAGGTCAGATGGGTTGTAGAGTCGGCAAACAGCAGAATCAAAACTTGGAAAGCGTTAGACCAAGTACTTCCAAATACCCAGATAAAATGGATAGGTGATTATGTTAGAATTGTTTGTGCAAGTGTCAATGCTTTTCGACCCCCTCTCGTATCAAACAGTGATGAAGATATTGCTCTTGCCAATGAAATGAAACAACTGTCAAGAAAGTCAAATGAACTTCGAGAAAGGGTTGAAAGAGAAAAGCTTTCCAGTAAACGAGCAATTTGGAGTGAGATTTCCCAGGATTGTATTAATAACTTTCCTCGCTTAACAGAAAATGACTTGCGAACACTTACACAAGGGGTTTATCAAATTAAACAAGCAAAATCTTATACAGTGGAACACATGTCTACAGATGGATCATACAGCATATCTGTCCATAAGGATGACGCTGGGCTACTTCGAGCTAGAATCCAGTCAAGACACGTGTCTGCTAAGAAATATTTTCTTTGGATTTCCTACGATGAACACTCAAGACCTCCCATAAATGGATGGTACTGTCAGTGTAAAGTAGGATCAAGAACAGTGGGATGTTGTGCTCATATTGCAGCAATTATTTGGTACCTTGGTTATCAGAGACATCATGCAGACGATAATGAAACTGTTTCAGTTCATGACGGGGCAATTTTAAATGCAGGAGACACTGAATGGGATTCCGAAAGCGATTAAATAAATCAAATCTGTACAATCTTTATATGATAGGGAAACAGTCAATGCATTTGTTTTTAGAATTGTCGATACATATAATCATTATTCATGATATAAAAAGAAGTTTGTCTCTGAGAATATTATTACTATAAAATGCATGGTATGGTATATATTTTTAATATTGGAACCATAAATAATTTTATTTTCAAATATTAAAATTAAAAAAAATTAAATTTTTAAATTAATATAAATATTTTTATATAATTTGGAGAATGCATTATGGTATATTTTAAATTTTTTTTAAATCTAAGTATTCCATAAAAGTAAAATCGATGAGAAAATTATCTATGTTTTACTTATACACTGAATATTCCCGTATAATATCAAATCATTGTTTTGACTTCTACTTATCTTGGTCTACTTTTCTTTGTATTTTCCCCAATATGAAAATGACTTATTCTACATGAATTTCAAAACTATGAACAAAATATCAATTTAATTTGATTTTCAACCTTCTGTATTTAATACTTTAAGCTTATCCTACGTTCCAAACAAAACTTATTGTTCAATAATTGAGAAAAAACTCGTACTATATATAAAGCATTCACACATTCATTACAAAACATTTTTCAGTAAGAAAATCAATAAAATTGGTAATTTTTGGTCTTTACTAAAATATATCTTAGGTTTCCTGCGATATTTTTAGGTTTACATCTCAGTCCTCGGCTTTTAAAAACATCCATTCCAAAATTAAAGGAAAGGGGGTATACTTAAATTTTCAAGTATCACGTGATCGGAAAATGCGTAGTATAAATTATTTTCATATTTTCTGAAAGATAAGAGGTTAATTAACAAAATATTAAATTTTCATAAAATTTCTTGAGGGGCGGGAAAACGGCCTTATCGAAACTCCCCCTTTAAGGAATTCTTCATATGGATATAGCAAAGCAATTTCATCAGTCTCGGTGACTTTGTTATAACTGAGTTTTTCTGTACATTTTATTAAAATAAACATTATCTTGTAGTCTAGAAATGGAAAAACCTTGAGGAAATCTGTTTTTTCTGGATCCAGCTGTCCATTGAGCTCGACAACATCATCCAAGTGTGGAGAATCATCACCAACAATTAACAAGGTCTGGCACCTACAAATCATCATCAATGGATGCAATTTACTCAAATAACAGTACTCAGCAAAAAATCCTCCCTTTTTTTAAATGATCCATTGACATTAGCATTTCTTGCATGGATAAAATGCAGCAAATAAGGCTGTTTTACAATATAACTGAGAGTTACAACTGTTAGTAATAAATTCTACATACTGAAGGGTTTTGGTTCCAATTCTTCTCACTGGGTCCAGCTCTCTCTCTATGCCAAGACTGGTTCTCCTACAGAATAAAAACAAGCATTGTGTGTACTGCTGATTTTTGTCATTGTTCCCTTTCTTTGCAGTATATTGAAACAAAAAATTCAGAAGACAAATCTTTAAGGTGACACAGTTCTAAATTCTGTTCAGCTATGATTTGATTGGTTAGTTAATTTGATTGGTTGCTGCAGACTTACGCTAGGTATGCCTCAATGAAGAGTGACAGGTTCTGAGGGTTGACACTTTTGATGTATTCCTTGTAGACGGTTGTCAGGTCATAGTTCTCCCACTGGGTTTTCTAAAACAGAACAAAAATTCTTCAAAACGTACGCAAATACAGTGAAACTTCTCCAAACCGGCCCCCCTGGAAACCGGTTCTCCCTGAACATCGGCCAAATTTATAAGTCCCAGCAAAATTCTTAACATTTCTTTACACATAAACTCTCATAAAACCGGCCACCCCTGAAAACCGGACACCGGCCACTTTTCCAAGAACAAAAGTTAAGAAACATAGGAAATTTCCCCTCATCATACCGGCCACTTTTTGATTGCAAGAAATTTATATGTCATTGGCCATAGGGGTAATAATGACCGGCCGGAGGTGTGAAAAATAGCCTATCCACGAAAAGTCAGAGGTGTGAAAAACTGAATATGGCCTCATCATGCTCATAGGGTTTTCTATTGTTTACCGTCTTGAAAGGGGAAGTCATCGTTCCAGACTACGTAAATGGCCGGTCTAAGCTGTGTACATATGATTAACATCAAATAAACATGAATTAATAAAATATCAAGCAATTATTTAATTTAAATAATCAACAAATTATCGCACGCCATATTGCATCATCTTTTTAAATACACATAAGCGGCCTTAAAATTGGGCACTGTTAAAAAATGCTAAGAAAAAAATAAAATAAAATGTTTACCAAAATATACATATCATAATTAAAATAACAGAAATTTTGCACAGAAATGCTTTACTTATTTACTTTTTACTGAAGTTCAAACAATTTTTTTATGACGTAAGCGATACACAGATACAAATGCAGTATTCTGTATAGAGTTCAGTTAAAGACCCAATTTTTTTACCGTATGGTTACCTGAGGAGGGGGAGTGGTCGAAGTAACAGTGGTGTTATTTACCTGGAGACCCCCAATACCCAAGATGTCAAAAATCTATATACACGTAGCATTACACAGGAAGTCTGTGTTTCCTGTCTAAATTTGAGTAAAACTACTTGAAATAATTGAAATATTTCAATATAAAATTTATTTATAAATTTTAAATACTTTCAGCGATATCTAATGAAGAAAAACATTATAAAGAAATGTCGTTTTTTATATTTAAAAAAAAGACAAATTAAAGAAAAGAACACAGAGTAAAACTACAATTTAAACATATCTTTTTTTAATTAAATGTGTGTAAATATAAAAATTTTTAAAAAAATAATAAAATATTCCATTCATAGGTACATGTAGGCCTATCCGTCGTGTGAACATATACAATGTACCGTACCGCGAATATTGCCCAGTACGTTCTGAACAACAATAATGTCGAAAATATTCACCATTTCCGGGTGTTCGTGTGTTTAATTTTTTTTAATTGTTTGCAAGATTTCTTATATACTTTTAAGAATTGATCTTCGGCTGTATATATTCACTTTTTAATTTCGAATATAGGGTATTGACAGATGTTAGGAAATTCGAACTAAAAGTTACAATATCGAAACTCCTAGAGCTCTATTTCTGACATTTCAAAACTTTACAACAGAACGTGGTATAGTTTGTATTCATATATACGTAGATAAAACATGGGATAAATGAATTTTTTATCCGTGCCGTTTGTGCTGAATATCTTTTCTTATTTATCATATTTCAATTTTAATCGACAAAGAGCGTTTCTGCGCACGGACTGGTCTAAATTCTACAGCAGATATCTTGGACGACATATCGCCTAAAATACAATATAGCCGTTGAGATTAAAAGCAAATATCTTTATATATGAAGTCATGTTCTAATTATCTACTCTCAATTTTTTAAAATAAAATTTTACCAAGATTCTTTTCTTAACCCCCGTGTATACAAGGCGGCTACATGAAAGTGTTTGACGCGTGACCAGGCGATCGTTTTCAAAGGACACAAACTCAGACTATCAGGTAGCACGGGTAGCTGGCCTGTCAATCAAATCAGAAGCTATTGTTTTTTTAATGATTGACAGGCGGTAAGTTATTGATCTTGAATCAGGTAGATTTTGGGGGCGTTAACATAAAATTAGGTGTTTAAGGTAAAGGATCTGGTTTATTTCTTTGCATATGGTTGTAATAAAGTAAACTTCCATGTCTTTTCTGTTCTTATTTTTTAATTTCTCTTTATAAAAATCAACATGTATGTCGAATTTATCCTCACTAATTATAATTTCCATTTTTAAGAACACATTACGTGTCTTATGATTATTAATAACATGTAGACAGATAATTATAACAGACACCAATTATATATTTTCCATAGCATCTGTCACATAGTTCTGCATTTCTTCAGCATGTTAGATTCTTGGAAAACCGGCCACCCCTCTAGTCCGGCCATTTTATTCAGTCCAGCAGTAGGCCGGTTTAGAGAAGTTTTACTGTATACCATTTCTAACGCTAGAAATCAAAATTTTCTTTGTCGTTAGAATTTGTAGAATTTCACTGTAATGCATATTGGTGGAAACTGGTAAACTTAATGAAGGTCATGCTGACATGCCAATTTGGATAAAATCTTATCTTTTTAAGTCTCCGAAATTCCGATACATACTGTAGTCACTTTGTGCAGTAGCTCTCAGAATTTCAAAACTTAAGGATGTACAACACACCTACCCCAAAAAATTCCTGTCGTTTAATTTTCGTTATTTTTGTATATTTAGTACATGACTATATCTACTGCATGTATGCACATTTTGGACAAAATTGTTCGAGTGGTTTTTGGACAGGAAATTCCAAAAGTTACCCCCCTTTAGTTATTTACAAGGAGAGAAAATTTTTAATCAATGAACTACTTAAACCTTGATTTTCAAAAAAGCCAGGTTAGATATAAATGTCAAATTTCATTGGCTTATTCCTTTAACCATTTAACACAAAAACATAGTCATCTTTTTGATATACATATCATCAAAATAATTTTTAAAGACCTTAAACTGAAAAACTATGAATTATCTAAGCCTTGAAAATTGCGTATTTTTCAAATTCAATTTTTTTTTGTGAAAAAACCTGTCGTTTAATTTTGGTAAAAAAACTTTCTTTTGGTAGCTGGTGGTAAAAATAATTTGCATAATTTTTTGTATAATTTTTGTACGACCAGTTTTGATTTAATAGCGGAAAATTACCCCCTCCCCCTTTCTCAATAAATCACGTTCCCGCGCGTCTTTCAGACGGGGGTCGATCACTTTGTTATATGAATCTACAAATACACATTAAAAAAATTAAATTGGAATATTGCTTTTGCTTCAAAAATATATTAACTTACAAATTTAAAGTTTTCATATGTTAAGCGTATTTAAATGTAGATTTTTAGGCAATTTTTGAATACCCCTATCACCCCCACCCCTTCCTTTTTTGCGTCACAGACCATATTAGCGTTTGACGAAACGTCGTTTACAGTGTAAATATACTGGTATTTCGTCATTTGAATCCCGGAGGTATGCATTAGTTTTTAAATTCATGAATGCAGAATAAATATTGACTACTCTTTTTATATGTATCAGGAAAAAATTACTGAAGGATTTTAGTGTTTAGTCCATATAGGACCTATGTATGCGTTATGCATTCCATATCACATGAAACCTGGATACGAATTCAAGTTTTGTTGAACTTGAATATGTTGATTTTTAATTTTATTTCTTTAATTTTATTCATTAAAAAAATGGTGTATGTTCAACTCTCCTGTGATATAAATGGAATAATTGTAGTTTTTTTCATGTCATTATTTCAAACGAGACAGTATGTGTCCGTGGGGATACATCGACATTTGCATAGATGTACACCCCTCGTGATATTGTACGCATTTCTTTCAATGTCGTCGCTTCTAAAGTTAAAATGAAAATTCCGTATTCGTCCTCATTAACTTCAAAATATCAAACATTAAACTCTTCATCTATTTCAATTTATATCAAATCGCACTTTGATATTTTTTAAAGTCTTATAGGCTACGTTTTGTTTTGATTCGAGGAAATGCGAACCGACATTGTTGACAGAAAGTCAAACGATTTGCTGCAATAGGATATTCATAAATGCAGATAATTTCAGTACAAGTGAACAATTCTTTTCAATTCTATACTTACATTGTGTATATGAGGTCTATAGTATTCAATTCTCGGATTTATCAGGTCTTGCTGTAAATGTATCTGATTCTGTGGAAAACGTGAATAAAGGGAGGAAAATAAACATCTCCTACATTTTCAGAGTTGTTCCTCTTTGATCAGTAAGGGTCTGAGAACAACATCGATTTTACATTGTAAAAAGTTTTTTTGTTTATTTATTGTTGTTTTATTTAATTAAAGAAGAAAAACAATATTTATATCGTAAATGCACAAATTGTAATGAAGACCATTAATCGGAATGTTATATAGCCAACTGTACATAATCAGAATTTCGGCAATGTGAAATAAAATTTTCAGAATAAAAAAAAAAGATGCTGCGCTTTGATCAAAAATACAATTTATTGTATATGAAATGAAATGAAATAAACATTAAGGGATGGTATTTTATGTCTTTCTTTTTACGGAGTTTAATCGGGTTAATTTAAAAATACTTATTGATTGAGTATGGTACGCACAATCACAGCCAAGCCCATATCCCAGTTTTCTTTCATGATTGATTTACATCGGGATCGTTTTACTCGTCGTTTTGACGCTTTATTTTTGACGTTAAATTTGACGTCACGTCAAACGTTCAATTGAAATCGCAAGAGTTATCTCCCCCAGTGTGTTGTACGTCTTTAATTTACAAAGAAATGCTATTAATCATGGCTGATATGCATATATGTTACATGAATATATGTTTTTAAAAAAATTGTTTTGAGAAGTAATGAGCAATTCTGAAATTTCATAAACTTTTGATTTGCTGTAAAACACTCACAGATCCAAACCAGTGCCAAAGGAGGTAATCTTCTGTAAATGTTGTCATGTTTCCCCGCCACAGATACCAGGAGTTCAGCTGAAATAAAATAGTCAAACATGTATAAACATACACAGTAATAAATAGCATTTCCTAAAATTGTACTTTTTATATTGTTTGGTTGCAAAAATTTTATACATCTCACTGACTAGTTAATAGATAAATTCTACCATCATGAGAAAACTTTGCCATCTTGGTCTCTTAAATAGCATATACATGTCCCACAATCATACACAATGTAAATTTCTTGAAAATATCTTTTCTTGTTAAATTCAAACCTTTTGATATCCCCACTCCACCCAGCCAGCCTTGTCAGCTGTTCCATTGACCAACACCAGGGAATCAACAAACTCAGGATGATTCAGCTGAAAGTGTAGAGATAATATGATATAAAAAACATGAGGTATTAAATTAGAAATTACAGAGCTCAAGTACATCAGCAAATGTAATCTTTGTGGGGCAAATAAATGGTCAAGAGCAATCAAGTCTCAGATGGTTTATTTTTCAGTTGTGTAATTAAAACACCATATAAGGATATTTTTCATTAACACACCCTGTAAATTTTTTTGTTTATACTGTAAATCGCTATATTTTTGTGAGAATTATTTTCATGAGAAAGGGATATGGTGTACCATATTTAATCAATCGATATTACTCACAGCGTATCTACAAAGAACATTAACTCCTGCTCCAACACCAAACCCGATGAATCTTTTGATCCTGTAATGAAATAAAATTTTAGATTAGTCCTCTTATAAGTTGGTTTATCTGAACTCAATGAAGTTTGTGCATATTAACTACAAGGAAAAAAGAAACCATGCAGTTTTAACATTTGTGTAGCAGCTGCTTGCAGGTAGTAACTGCAAGACTTTAATTCTATATATACATCTAGCATTTTTAATCATTCCAAAAAGACAGTTTTATGGAGCACAACATACAGTATTAAACTACATGTACTGTGAGCACTGAGCTCACTTAATGATACCCCCCCCCCACCTTCCATATACTGATTATACTGGCAAAATCCATGTTTTGCTCTAGGAGACCCGTCTGATCAAAAAGTAAAATAGAAGGTGCACAATGGCATTATGTTATAAAGAATCTGTGAAAGTTTCATTAAATTTCAATAAGTGGTATAAGAGGAATTGTGAATATCAAAGGGATGGATACCCCAAAGCATAACAGACGGATGGACAAACAGATGAACAGACATCCCAATCACTATATACCCCCCCTACTTTACAGGCCAGGGGTATAATAACTTACTTGTAGAAATCAACAACTGACTGGATGCTCTCCCCTAGTTGTTCCATAGTGGGATAAGTGAACCTGTCAGAAAATCAAACAGTTTAGTCATTGATATATCTCATTTCATTGGTTGGTTGGAAAGTTGTTGGAAAATGGCTAAACTACTTCAAAAATATCTATTTTAATACATATAATATTAAGAAATTCAACAAGAAAACATTGAATTTCAATTATTTATAATTTAAAGTATACTGTAGTAAAAATTATGAAATGAAAGAAGAAATATGTGATATACCGGTATTTGTTAAAATAATTTATTGAAAATATTGATTTTTTTTTTCCAAAGCTTACGGTACATACATTACTTAATGGAAAGGAATGGACATAAGCATTGAAATAAGTATACTCAAAACTGATCAGATATAATTTAAGAGGTTAAAAAAAATGTCATAAAATTAATGACAGTAAACAGATCTAGGAATATAATTACATATAATATCATTGCAAACT
The DNA here is from genome assembly GCF_032062105.1 of Saccostrea cuccullata. Lineage (NCBI taxonomy): Eukaryota > Metazoa > Mollusca > Bivalvia > Ostreida > Ostreidae > Saccostrea > Saccostrea cuccullata. The sequence goes on along the minus strand of NW_026918760.1, from coordinate 102,754 downwards.
AAAAAAGTAGGGGGAAATCACGAATGAAAGTTTGGCCAATAATAAAAATGCTAATTTTAAAATTTTGTGAACATAATATTGAAGCTAAGACCAAATATAGCATTCTTATATCTCAAAATAAAAACATAAGCCAGAATAATTTTTTGCTTTATTTGGGTGTATAATATTACAAACCACTTATTTCTCAAGAAGCTGCATGAAGAATCAAGAATTAAAGTTAAAAGAAAAGAAAGTAAAACTTATGACATGTATCAGACATTTCACATATTCGAGTCAAAGTTCATGTGTGCCAGCCATTTCATTAAATTGAGTCAAGTTAAAGGGAGCAAAAGGAAAGTAAAGAGGTCAACCTGTTGTATCAATGCCATTAACTGGAACTGTCACCAAGTTGACATAATAATTAAAGGGTAAATATTTAACAATTTACTAGATATGAAACTACTCTACACCAGAAATACAGATTGAATCAGTTCTATAGTTTGCTGTAATTATATTAATATAGATTATAAGTATATATACACTGATACATTGATTAATTGGTTAGGCACTAAATATGAAAATTCTTGTGCAACAGTTACTGAAAAATAAAACGGTTAGTATATTAAAGCATGAAATAAGCATTATATAACAATCATTACTCCTAGATGTCAGCTAAAAAGTCATATGCCGTCAATATGAAAGATTTTATCCAATCAATAATTGATTATTCATTTAAAAATCATAAATGTAATTACTGAGTTAAACATGCAAAGACTATAACATGCAGCTGAAAATTTTTTAAATGGACTCCTTAATTGCAAAATTTAAATCTAAAAGCAGTTATCACATTTAGGGAAGGGATAGCAGTTAACAATATCTCAATAAGGCACAGCTGGGTCATTCCAATACTCTTTCTCTGACATAAAACAGTTCATATAAACATTTATGAATTTTAAGCTCCAACACAGATTGAGTCTGGGAAGGTGGACCGGGGATTAGGGTTGGGGAGGCCCCTCAGGGTTTCTTTGAACATTTCTGAGACTAATGCCTGAGGATAAGTTAAATGAGAAAAATAGTTTGTCTTTAAGTCATGCAAAATGACACTGCAACTGGAAAATAATGAATGAATGACAGAAAATAAAATGTTGGTTAGCAAACTGGCCAAAATGTGAGAATCAAGATCTATTTTTAAAAGATTGAATGATTGAAAATAAACTATGGTACACACAATACGTGCATTCTACATAATATTTTTTGTGATTAAAAATATGACATCAATTGCCTGTGACAGTAAGCATAAATTCAAAGTCCATACTAATGGAGTAAACTTGTCAACAGTTCAGATATGAAAAGAAATCTATTCATGCCAAACATGGTAATCAAGGTATAATTTTTTAATGGGAATATGCTATAATATTGTTTTTGCATGACAAGAAATGAAATCTATACCCAAATCAAGGGACTGCATTATAAATCATTCTGTTGTTACAGAAGGGTACTGGGGTTTAAAAAATTAGTAATAATTTCATGGTTACTTCATTTAACAGTTATATAGTTGAAAAATGTCTAATATTGAATGTATGACACTGGTTTCAGAATCTGAATTACAAAGGTTTATAAGTGAAAAGATACTGAAAGATCACTTCTCTGTAAACAAGCATCTTGTTAGAAATGAAAAAGACAGAAGAAAATGCACTCTATAAAGAAATCTTTTAACACATTTATGAGAAATCTTTAACTGACAAAGTAAGACACATTTTTTTTTTCTAAAATCCTGAAAAAGAAAATATGTCTTTAATTGACATTCAAATTGGAAACTATTTTATTGAGGTTATTGATTAATAAAAAAAAAAAATTCTTACAAATAATTTAAGTTTTACTTCGTTAAAAATCTCAAATGGGTCCATATATAAAGGACAACTTTTTTTCAAAGCATTTCTTTGTCTTACAGCAGCAAATTTGCGCATCATAAAGTGCAGGAAAAAAAGAAAAGCAGAAAACCAGTTCAGTCTCGGATACATGAATCTCTCTCTTTTTCTAGCTAGGGATGCTTACAACTAACACAGAAATGGCTTTTATGCTAATATTAGTGCAAATCTGTACATGGATTACACTTTTTAATATTTAAAACACAATGAAAATTTATCATAAAATTTTTTTGCAACACAGAATTTGAATCAAAATTGTTAAATGTTAGGCAAAAATCAATTTCAGAAAAAAAGAGGTTTAAAGATGTCATTTGAATTTTTTTTGTTTTTTTTGGTTTTGAAAGAAAAAAATTGAAAACTATCAAATTCTCTTTACTGCAAATAAAAAAACACATCATGAATATTGCCATGAATTTTTATCGATTTCTATTTTAATAACAGTATTCATCCTAATAAGCAACCATTCTCTAGTACTTCTTGTGACAGGAAAAAATCTAAATGTAGTATTTGTTAGGCATAAACAAAAAATCAGTCTTTCATTTATTTTTTTTTAAAGTTCAGGATGCTGTTTAGAGTGAATACTGTACAGGAAATTTTGCTTTTGTTGCAGATGTTGAAATAACAAGCCATTTCTGTAGCTGAGGGTGGACCTAGCTAAACATACCTGTTACCCAATGAATCTGGGTTGCCTAGGGCATCTTGCCTATTGAAAATAGCAAACAACAGATAAACATGATAAAAGCAAAAGATTCAATTAAAGAAGTTTTTTCACTCCACTTATACAGATGTTTGATAAGGAAATATCGAATTGATGTTCTTATAAATCTCCTGAATGATAAAATTATTTCTTCATTCATTTAACTCTTTATTAATAACCTGAAAATTTCACTGACACCATTGCAACAAAGGTGTATACTGGTGAGTGAATTTCATATTAAATGACCTCTCCAAATCATGCTTTAAAAACATAGTAAATAATAAAAAGTGCAACACAACCCAACACCACTTTGTAAAAAGCCAAAACCCCTAAATTAAACATTTTTCAAATCCCCATGCTATAATCAACACAAATTAACATGTACAAATCTGTAACTTGGTGATCAGTTTCTCCAAAGAGAATATCAGTGAAAAGTACTATTCTTATAAAAGTACTATGGGACACATCACCAGTGATTTGCTAATTTATTTTCTTTTTTTTCATAATCGAAGGACAATTTTTTTTTTTCATGAATCCCACAACCTAAACTTATCATTGTGTTCGAGAACTAGAACTTATAATCACCCATTAACCAGAAGTAAATACATCTGCTTATATAAAATGTGACATAAATGCCTTAAATTGCTCTGATTACTGAGATCTGTAAATCTGCTCAAGTGAATAAGAAGTCATAAAATTAATTAGCTTACTCAGGTCGGAGTTGAAGAGCTGCGTCTTCTTGCCCTGGTGCGTTCACATGGTACACACAGAAATGTCGCAAGATTGGTTGCATGTCAATGAAATTGAAGAACCCTTGAAAGCATGTAGTACCTGTAAAATTAGAAATGTATTCTTTTTAGCTTTGATCTTTGTAATACCGAATGAAGTGAGCTTGCACTGTGAGCTAACACATCTATCACAGTGCTTTTTATCAACCTTTTTTTCCTGATCTAATAAAAACATTTCATAGAGGATATAAGCATATAATTTAATTGTCTGTAATTCACATTAAAACATAATATTTCATCAACCTTTTTTTTTTTTACCTTTTTTTCAATTCAAAATTTTCAAATGAACATAATAAAAGGATACATGGTCCTGTACCAAAAAAAGGGTGAACTAAGTCTAGCTGACTTTTGCACTTACTGTTTAGACCAATATCATGGAATGTCAGGATAGCCAGTTTGGATCTGTCTCCTTGAATGGCAACGTGAAGGTTTCCATAGGGGGTCTCAATATCATCCTCCTGTGTAACAAAGGAAAAAGATAAGCTAGCAATACAATACATGTACACACAGATTATTTAAAACATTAAAAGATGTCAAACGAATAAGGTATATGAAAAAGTTTCATAAGACAAACCTGGATCAGAATGCTGGAAGCATTGTTTGACAAGTTTCTTGGTGCCTTGTCTTGAACACTTATTCCAGTAAACTCAATCTCAGTTAGCTTTTCCATATTTCTAAAAAAAAAAAAATGTGAATAATTATTGATGATAAATCAATTTGTTTACCAAGCCTTTTGGAAGCAGGTAAACTGACAGAGAATTATCTACAAGCAGAAACAAATGTTAAAATTTAGTCCAGGCCTATGAATCTAACAAATAAGGCTGGGTAGAGTAAAAGGAAACTAGACTTTTTAAATGAAAGTTAAATCTTAGATAAAATTTCTAATTCATTCAAAAGTCACTTAAATTAAATAATAGATATGCAAAAAAAAAACATGTTGAGTCCTCTAGATACATGTATTGGTGTTCCACTTGCTCACAAACAATTCTATATTATTTAGGATAAATACAAATGATCCTGTTTGTTTAGCACAAGTACCAAAATTATTAAAATACCAGTAATCAAATATTGAGCATTACTTTTCTTAATTCCATGGAATATCAGTTTTACCAATGAGTGCCTATGAATGACGTGACCCACCCCCTCCCTCCCTCCTTCCCTTTATATAGATTCCATATAAGTTTATTAATTTAGTTTTTTAAGATGTAATTCTTTTTTAAATACATGTACTAGTTTCCCTAATTTGTCTTATAATTTATTGGCACCATTGCTTAAGTTACATTTATCATGTTTATATCCTTGTATACAAGTGTGAAATTGTGAAGACATGAATAACGTCATTTATCGGAGTTTAGTTTAGTCAGAGTCTTACTTGCAAAACTAGACTAATCTAGTGCACAATTCAGATGCTGTTCTGATTGTTCCTCACATCAGTCTAAATGACTTGTTATGACCATCAAGCTTATTAAATACTAGCACTGAGATATTAATGCACAAATCATGCTTATCACATCATGCTACAAGACTGGTTATGACTAGGCCCTAAACTATTATTATATCACTTTTTGTAATTAACTTATTATGTAATAACATTTTTGTACACAGCAATTATTATTAATGATAAAAATAAATGTTTGCCCAGTGTCCTTTACCCAATTCTTTGTTTTGAACATATTTTATTGTATAATTATTATTATATTACAATGAGTGACGTTAATAGAACTTGCAACCATACTCATAATGAGTATGGTTGCAAGTTCTATTAACTTTGAACTTATATAACTTAAAGATGTAATAGTTTACTTTTTAAGTCCACCTAAATTTCTCAGTGTTAACTATAATAATAAAGGCGAATAAAAACACCTGTCGTTAAAATGAATGCATAATAAATAAATAATGCTTATTAATTTATAAATGATAAAAATAAATGTTTGCCCAGTGTCCTATACCCAATTCTTTGTTCTGAACATAATTTTATTGTATAATTATCATTATATTACAATGAGTATGGTTGCAAGTTCTATTAACTTTGAACTTATATAAAATGTAATAGTTTACTTGTTAAGTCCACCTAAATTTTTCAGTGTTAACTATAATAATAAAGGCGAATAAAAACACCTGTCATTAAAATGAATGCATAATAAATAAATAATGCTTGATCTCAGATCAAAAATGTGCATATTTAGGTGTATTTTCAGTTATATATATGTTGTCAGAAGTTAATAATATTTAATAATGCATTTAAAAGACCAGGGATTTATCTAGCTATTTTGTTTTACTACCGTTTTATATGTAAAGGGGAAAAATGAGAGCCGCAGGCTCGATCTGAGCGCCGGAGGCGCGAGTATTGTAGGGGGGTACCATGCCCCCCCCCGAAAATTTTTTAATAAATGGAGCAAAATCCTGCATTCTTAGAGCTTCTGAGGGTCATTTGTAGACCTTTACAAAGGCCACAAAAACTTCACTTTTTAGACAAAATATTAAAATAACAAAAAAAAAAAAAAAAAAAAAAATTAAACCAGGTCAATACTTTATTTAATTATTTCTCTCAATATCTATCACAAATCAATTCTGATTTTTATGTTTCACTACTAACATTGTTATTGTTGTTACTCCATTCTTCCAATCCATAGTGATATAAGCTCCGTCTTACTAATCTACACTTTTCTTTTTAACTCTGCAATCCAGAGGTATATTTTGACATCATGGACATGGCACATGTTTACCGATCAATATCAAATAGAAGCTTGAATCTTCTATCTCTTTTAAAAGCGTTTGAATGACTAGGATGGTAAATTAGGATATGCTGTTAAACTTAAATCTGACAAAAACGGAAAATTTCAGTACGATGTTTTAAATATTCTCTGTTTAATCTGAGAATTTTCTATCTGAAAAGGGGAATTTTTTCACTTTTTTCAAGAGGGGAAAGGTACCGTTTACCGGTAGTAAAAACAGCCTTGATAAATCCCTGAAGACAGAAAATTTTGTACCACTGTAAAACAAATACATGTGTCAAACTCTTTTGATTCTTTATAATTGTTATGAATTTTAATAAATAAGGGGTAAATGTGAAATTTGTTTTATCATGTTTATGTTCAATATTTCTAAATATAACTATTTGTTCCATTCAATGCATGCTCTATATTCAATAAATGTTATTTACGTTCCTCTTTTAAGGGGTGGAGAATTGGAAGAGGACTCGGGGAGGGACATTTGTCCTAAATTGATACCGCTAAAACAAAGAACACAGGTTGTTTACAGATAAATGTGATAAAAAATACTCTCATAGAAATGTCATTTGACAAATGAATCTCATTGTTGATTCATATTTGACAATGACATGTGTTATTTACAGCTCTACTCTTTAAGTAGGATAAGGTACTATTGGCACAAAAACAACAAATTTATAGCCCCAGGCTGTTTTGCATACGCATGGCTTGACCTTGTTAAAACAAATACATGCTACAGAACCTTTGACTCATAATAAAAAGAAAACCAAAATGTTATCAGTGAACAGAAGTACATGTCTTTTTTTCATTGCTTAATGGTATAAACTAGCTAATCAGAAGACCATTACGCAATGATTAAATTTCGAAAAAGTCAATGAATATTAATTGCCTGGCTATAGAACTGTAGAAAAAGATATGAAAAGGATGAATTTACATAAATATATAAAATCGATTATCATGGGTCTTTCAGTATTTAAGATCACTTCTAAAATCAGAAATTATTATCAAACGGTATCTTTCAGTAAAGAATTCATACAAAAATTTTAAGAAGTTTACCTAGATCTGTCTCGTCCTTAGCTTTTCACCTTGTCAAAATTTCGTCTAGCAGATTAATAAATGGTCTAACACAACGACAAATTTGATTGGACAATGTTATATGGTAACCCAATCAAAATTATCCTTTCATAATGATTTACTAAATACAAACTCTCATGGATAAACATAGTTATATCCGGAAAAGAACAGGTAAAATTTTATTTTTAAAAAATTATTAAAAAGTATACAGTACGATAATAATTTGCACGTTGTATAAACGTATTTTAGAAATGTATTTATTTTTTTGTATTTTGATTATAAAAATCAATAATTAAAAAAATATTCCGGAAAAAAAGAAAATCATTCTGATTGAACGTCACCAAGAAACAGCGTCAAAATGGCGTCCGAGGGACTTTGGGAGGACAGAGATGTCCGTTTTGACATCAATCCACAACAAATGAAGATGCGACCTGGCGAAAAAATGATCGATGCTTTGAATGCTGTCGAAGATACAAAAGGCAATAATGGAGATCGAGGCCGAATAATTGTCACCAACCTAAGAATCATATGGCATTCTTTGGCTTTGCCAAGAGTAAACTTGTCTATTGGTTTCAACTGTGTCATTAACATATCTACAAAGACAGCACAGTCAAAACTTCGTGGGCAAACAGAAGCATTGTATGTGTTGACAAAGTGTAACAATACTAGATTTGAGTTTATCTTCACAAATCTTATTCCGGGGTCACCTAGACTCTTCACCACTGTCATATCAGTCCATAGAGCCTATGAAACATCCAAGCTTTACCGAGATTTGAAGCTTCGAGGAGCTCTTATTCACAACAAACAACTGCGACTTCTGCCTCTCGAACAGGTATACAATAAAGTTAATGGTGTCTGGAATCTCTCCAGTGACCAGGGAAATCTAGGGACTTTTTTCATCACCAATGTTCGACTAGTTTGGCATGCCAACATCAATGAGTCCTTCAATGTCAGCATCCCTTACCTTCAGATGAAATCTGTAAAAATTCGTGATTCCAAGTTTGGACTTGCCCTTGTTGTAGAGAGCTCTCAACAAAGTGGTGGATATGTTCTTGGTTTCCGCATTGACCCATCAGAAAAGCTTCATGATGTTGTGAAAGAAATCCAGAGTCTGCACAGAGTGTATAGTTCTTGTCCAATATTTGGTGTTGAATTCGAATCAGAGGAGAAGATTGAAGGAGCAGAGGATCTGGGGGTAGATTACCAGCAAGACGACGTAGAAATTGAGGCTGACAGTTCTTCGGATGCTTATGCTGCCTACTTTGCCGACGGAAACAAGGACAAGGACAGGGACCCAGTTTACTGTGAGGAACTGGGGCTTGCAATAGAAAAACTAAGAGATGGAATCACTCTGCAGGCTTTGTGGGATGTTTTAGCCTGAGATAAAATAGGTCAATTGACAGCTTGCAATTATGTACAAAAATATATTAAAATCCTGTGATTGAGAATAGAATTTTTAATATGTTATGTACTGAAGAATTTCATTAATTTATGACAGTATAATAAAGTGCTAACAAAAGTCAAAATTTTAAATTGTAAAATTTTTGCATGTTTAAAAAAAATGTTGCTTTATGCTCATCACAACCCACAATGTATTTTGGTGTGCGTTATTTCATGTTCAATATTCTATTCTATTATTTCATGTGAAAGAAATTAGGATGATTAAATCAATGAGGATATTTTCCACATAATCTGAATACAGCAATTTAAATGAGTAGATCAAAAGATCTTATTTTATTCAATTTAAAATTTCCATGAATACTTTAAAAATTTGCATCTTATGTACATGATTTAAAATTTATTTCAAAATCATGTTTTTTTATCTCAATAAATGACCTTCTACATGTTCTATTTATGTACCAGGTATTTCTTTATACTAATTTTTCTTCTTTGATGTTCCTAAAAAATTGTTAATGTATCATATATTATGATAGGATATTGAGTTTATTGAATTTTTATATAAATTAAATGGACAAGACAATTACAATTAGTTTGGTAAATACAAGACTCAATCGAGTTGCATCAACCCTGTAAGTGTCTGCATTGTAACTGATTTATTTAAAGATAAAATCAGGAAGTTCATTGGCCTCAGATGAAGACTTAACTAGGTCACATTGATCCTACTGTTCTTCATCACAATTTAGAAAGATGTTTCCTTAACTCAAACCGGCCTTGACATAATCAATTGGACTTGAATCTGCACATCAGACAATGCTTCAATTTCCATTTGACTGACATGGCCATTATTATCAATATTTTTTTTTATGCTGTAAATAAATTATATTTAGCGTGTACGATATTTGGCGGAAATTGAATTTTGAACTAGTTAGCAGAAATTTGATTTAGCATATCTCATAAAATTCTTCTTTATTTGTATCTGTACAAGACATTTAGCATTGCACTTAAATTAGCGGAACTTGCTTTCCACCAAAAGCGCTAAAAAGAATACACAGCCAGATGTAATATGTTAATACAATATTTAATGCCATGTTAACTTTTGTGTGACCCCATCCTACCCCAAGGGAGTTATGATGAACAAACATGAATTTCTATACCTTCATTTACATGAAAATCTGTTCTCAATTTTTTTTTAACATTAATTATAATATGCCTATAAATCTACTCCTGATGTGACCTAAGTAGAATTTCACAGATTTTCCCCATGCATGTAACTCGATCCTATATAAAACTTTGATCTTCTGTTGTGACTACTCCTCATGACATGATAAAATTGAATCTTTTCAGCAAGCCTTGTAATAAGTTCCATATTTTCTGTCCTAGTGGTTCTGATGAAGAAGACTTTCAAAATCTTTACTAACTCTGAATTATCTCCCTTAAGAGAGGACATGACTCTTCATTTAAAGCAGCTCATATCAAAGGTTAACATTTTTCAAAAACATTTTAATTGTCAAACTCTAAGTTCAAAACTTTTGGTCCGTAAAGAGAGGTCTTATCATAAGGAAATGATACCGTTATAAAATATGTATTGAAAGCCCATGTATCATCCATTAATCACTTTAACATCAGTTCTTTATTTTTTGTTTTCTTTAAAGCTGACCTACTATTGGAAAAATTTCACCATGGTCATATAACTTTTGAATGGTTGCTGCTGGGGTTTCCTTATTCCAGATGTTTTCCTTGTGACGAAACCTTTTAGGGGTATTATTATTTTTTGGCCTTGACTTGCATTTAAGAAACTTTACCCTTTGCTATGGGCTGCCATATAGGGAGCACATCAGTGTTTCACAAGCGCATCTTGTATTCTTTAGTTTCAGTTATACAAAAACCCCTTCCCTCAAAACCAACAAAGGTTAGTAGTTCACATGAAGACAACAAATATACTCATTTTTCATTTATTTACATCTACCTGTCATTCATTTATCTTTTATATTCACTGTCAGACATATACACTGCATCAAATTCCTTATTTTCAATGTCTTAAAATGCAATAATTGTTTGAAAATTAGTCTTGAATTCATGAACAGATATCTAATTTTCTTCACTTTCCGACATAAACATGTACCCAAAGTCATTAATTTCAATGTCTTGAGTAACAATTTGACTTAAACTAGAGTAAAGTTACGAATTCAGCCAACCATAATCCTCAGTTCCTTCCTTTCATTCTGAATGTCCTAAATTTAAGTGTCTTGAGAAGAGGTAATAATTTGTTTTAAACTCTGCTAAAGTCTTGAATTTATCCCACCATAGTCCTCTTTCTTCCCCTCATTCTGACCTCCTCCAGCTTAGCTGTGACTTCTTTTGATCCTGTGTCATTGCTCCTACAGTACGCCTGTAGTATCACATCAAACAACTGTTCTGTGTTAGGATGAGTGCTTAAAAGAGCACGCTCCAGTACATACAAGTCAACTCCCTTGTCTTCTGATAAATTTTCAAAGAAACTTAATCCGAAGTCAATAAGACAGAGTTTGTTATCGGATGGTTCTCCCCTGAGGAGCATGTTAGAGGTTGTCAGGTCTCCATGAACGATGTTTTGCTTGTGCATGATACCCAAAGTGCTTCCGATAGTCTGTGCCAATGGTGTTAGGATTTCTAAAGCTTCTGTTGGGTTTTTGCTACTCTGAACCCTTTTTATGTAGTCTTTCACTGTCACAGAATCTTGTATCTCTTCCATATAGATGCTAGATGTATCCATGTTTACAAAATACACAGTAGGTGTGAGAATACCTGTGAAGATTTTCAAAGAAAGAATTCAGTAAAAAGACATAAAAAGATTATAAGCATTAATTTATATATAGATTTCTTTTCTATTGTCTAAAACATATTACTATTTATTTAAGGAAAGTTTTAAAGTTTTATGTGAATTATTGGTGTGTAAATCACACAGACTTGTCACATAGGCATATTTCATAATGCTTATGTGCAAGTCTTGTGTCTCATACATTATTTTAAATGTATTTTGAATACCTGTATGGATATATGTCAATAAGTTGGATATCCAAACAACTTTTTCTACATGTCTTTCAATCTTGATATCTTGAATCCTTGAATATTATTTTGGAGTTTGATTGAGTTAATGAAGATCGATTGCCTGTAAATTGGACTTTTAAGATTTTATCATGGAAATGCAAAATAAATATGAATGATGTGATGACATTGACTAAATGTCAGAATAATAATTTCCCTAATTCATCCTAATAAAGTTTGAAGATGGGGATCTAAGTAAAGCTGTTTTTTTAAAATTTCATTTAAATTATGATATATGTATATCCGCTATCCAGTAATAATACAGTGAAACGTCTACCGTAATCAAGACTCCATTTATTTAGTATCGACTCTCAATGACTCCATAAATTGAGGGGTGAAACCCCAGGTCAAGTGTTCTTCAGTCCCACAGTTCCAATTGTTTATAATATATAATTAATATAATAATTTTATATTGGATATAACAGTACAATAACTACATATCATTGAGATGGTGGCCATCTCAAAGGGCCTCGCTTTCAACAACGACCATGAAAATGTAACGGAAATGGAAAGGGTTTAATTATTTTGAAGAGGAACATTTGTGTACTGCTCCATACTCTTTATCAAACAAGAGGCCCATGGACCACATTGCTCACCTGAGTAGCTTTGGTCATTCTGTTATTTATGGTAAGTTTTAACAAATTTCCCCCTTTGTAATACCTATCTTGACCTTGCCCAATCCAAAAGAATCATGATTTGAAAAATTTAGATTCTACACTACCCCAGGATGCTTCCAAATAAGTTTCAGCTTTTCTGGCCCAGTGGTTCTTGAGAAGAAAATTTTAAAAGTTTTTAAATTTCCCTATATTACTCTATGCTAATCTTGGATCCCTATTGTGGCCCCGCCCTACCCTCAGGGGTCATGATTTGAATAACATAGAATCTACAATACCCAAAGATGTGTCCATATAAGTGTCAGCCTATGGTTCTCAAGAAGAAGATTTTTAAAGTTTTTCCCTAATATATACTTCAATGTAAAACTTGGATTCCCTATTGTGGCCCCACCCTACCCCCCGGGGGCATGATTTGAACAATTTGGAATCTACACTTCCCCAGGATGCTTCCACATAATTATGTTTCAGTCTAGAATCTTGGCATTATATGAGTTTATACAAGTATTTGTTGTGTATTAAACATTAAAGTGTAAGTTATACACAATAAATAAACAAACTTCAGAATCAAACAGAAAAGACTATAATTGTTTCTTAATGACACAACAAAATTTTTATCATACAGTCTACCTTTAGTAGTTTTCACAGATTGCCATTTGGCAAACCTCAGCTGATTCTGTCACCTAAAGCAAACCTTGGAGGTAAGATGAGGTATGAATTGACCGAGGTGTGCCGACTGACAGATTGCTAAACCGTGATGTATTCTCAGAATGCCTGACCATTAAAGGTACTTGGACACAGATTTGAAGTTAATATTTTCTCATTTTTTCTGTATAATATCACGAATTATATATTTTAATAGCATTTCACACAAAAATTAATTAAAAATCTTATTTCATTTAAAAGTTATTAAAACTTTAAATTTTTTGGCGGGTTTGATTGACACATCCTTGCACTTTCACAAATTTTAACTTTATTCTTAATCCTTAGGAAAGGTGGCAATTTTGATGTGTTTTAATGAGAAATATTAAAACTTTTTTATCAAGAAAAATAATTTTATTCAGAGTAGAAATGTTAGAAAGCAAAACACCTTCACAAGTATCGTCATTCCGAACTAAGAGATGCGTACAGAGTTTAGCAAATCGAGCACACTCGTGTTATGTACACAGTTTTTGTAAACAGGACTCGAGTTCTGTTATTGTTTATATTTAGAATTCACCGGGTGCGTTCAAACGTCACAGTCTGCTTACCACAACTGCACGGACTGACAATATATTGTGTGTTTGTTTTGCTTTCGAACGTGTCTACTCTGAATTTTCTGGATTATAGTATTAATATTTTTCATTTATACAAAACGAGATTGCCACTTTTCCTAAGGATTAAGAATAAAATTAAATTTGTGAGAGTGCAAGGATATGTCAATCAAACCTGCCGAAAAATTTGAAATTTCAATATCTTTTAAACGAAATAAGATTTTTAATTAATTTTTGTGTGAAATGCTATTAAAATATATAAGTCGTAATATTATAGAGAAAATAATAACTTCAAATCTGTGTCCAAGTACCTTTAAGCCGAGAATGCGTATTCCAGAAATATGCATTATAACGTAGTTGCTAGCGCTTTGGATAATTTTGTAAAATAAATTGTTTACTCTATAACATTTTTTCCTACAATAACAAACTACATTTATCAACCTTATTCATTGAGTAATTTAAAAGTACAGATCTGGATTAATGAGACTGTGATTTAAATCTATATTTAACTCCATCCAGGAAGTAAATTACAGATCTCGTCTAAGTCTCAATTAAAATCTCACTCTCACATTCCAAAGTGAGTTTGTTAACAGATATAACATTTAGAGGTCATTTTCATTAAAAGTAAGTACAAGGTTGCCTGCAGACATGAAATTTAAATTTCTTGAAAAAAGTCCAACTTCTCTTATATCATAATATAAGATTTAATACATATATAATGGAGTAGGTTTGAGCATTAAATTTATTCCTTTTAATATGGGGGCATTCCTTTTTGGTCTATAATCAGAGTCAGACAATATTGTCAAGTTCAGCTTAAACAATTAAATTCAAGATGTAAAACTGTTGCATTTCAGAACCCATATGCAAGTAACAAACTTTTGAATGCTTATATAATTTCAGATGGCACTTTCCAAACCAAGAATTCCAGGCACTGCCCAACACTTTCTAGAGTGTGGTTTTGAAGATTGTGAAAAAAATTGTGAATACTACTGCAATTCCTGTCATCAACAGATGTGTAAACCATGCAGAGACCAGCATTTAAAGATTCCAGAAAACAAGAACCATGAAGTGGTCCTTTACCAGCAACGTAGACGACAACTCCCTTTGATGCAATGCTTGATCCACCCAACTAAAGAAATGGATATTCTCTGCAAAGACTGCAATATTCCTTTATGTTCAAAATGTTCAACATTGCAAGAGCACCAGAGACATTGTTTTATTGATTTAGAAACTATTTACACAGATAAGTTTGAACTTTGCCAAAAGGAAATCTCTAAAATCCATAACTACTTTGTTCCTACGTCACAGGATTTACAGAAAGAAGTTCGGGAAGAGGCCACAGAAGTTAAACAGATCATGGACAGCATACGGACATCCATGAAGGCTGAAGCCGAGTCTCTCAAAAACATGGTGGACACAGTGCTCTCAGAAAATATGGAAGAATTACACCAAATAGAGAAGTCATTATTGGAGAAATTAAAGAGGCAAGAGAAGACATTAGATGATTATATTACCTATCTCAGTAATGTTGTTAAAGAGTTCCAGAGTTACCTGTCCTCTACTGAGCTCACTAACTTCACAACTCAACTTCCTGACAACTTAGAAGTAAAATCCATACCAGAAATCGCAAAACCTGTCACACCCGAATTTTCTCCTGCTCAATACAACAAAAATGAAGTTGCTAAGTTATTAGGGAAAGTAATTGAAACAGCTAGAAAGGGAGAACTAAGAAGAGTAAAGCCAATGGAAATTGCTCCTATTGCTACATCAATGAAATCTACAAGTGAAAAGACAAAACAAAATAAACACGTGAAATCTGACAAGAAACAAACAATGTCTCTATCTGCCTCTGTCACCAAGGTCAGGGAGTTCAATGTACCAGGTGTTGATAATGTATTCCATGTATCACAAGATCAATCAGACAGACTCTGGATCAGTGACGATAATGGTAATCTTGTTCACACAGATCTACAGGGGAATGTGATACAGGAGATAAAAAACAGTCCTGGAGATAAAGGTTATCACACAGTGACACAGGACAGGGATCTGATCCTCACAGATCGAGACAAGAATGTCGTCATTAGGATAACACAGGATAATAATATCACTGAATTCATAAAAACTGGAGACTGGGAACCAATCAGTATACACTCCTCCCACATCAACGGGGACTTACTGGTGGGGATGACAAAGAGAGGAATGGGTAAAGTCACCAGGTACAACAAGACAGGAAAAGAACTACAGAACATTCAGAGGGATAATATTAAAGGACAGGAACTGTATAATTATCCACACTACATCACAGAAAACATCAATGGAGATATATGTACTTCAGACAAAAATAAAGGTACAGTAGTGATGGTTAATAAATTAGGAAAACACAGATTCTCCTACACTGGTCAGAAGTCAGGAATCCTTCCGTATGGAATCTGTATTGATGTTCTTGGTCACATCCTGGTCTGTGATCACTACAGTGGCACTGTTCACTTCCTTGATCAGGATGGTCAGTTCTTGTCTCTATTACTCACAGAACAACAAGGGGTAGAGTATCCCTATAGTGTGTGTGTGGATGATGAGAACAATCTCTATGTGGGACAAGGTCTCACCAACACACTGAGAGTGTACAAGTATCTACAGTGATTCTTACTTCAGAAATGAATAACAAGATTGAAAAAGTTCAATGGGAGTCGAAGTGAAAGGTCACATGATCAAATCTTGTGAAGGCAGAAGGTTTTCTCAGAAGATTTGATCATGTACCGACCCAATTCAATTCCCATTGAAGTTATTAAACTTATTATTTATTCCTTACATACACATTTGAGAGTGACATTATGAATCTATTGGAATATAAATTATTGCACTAACCATTCGTCGCAGATTTTGACAAAATTACACAAGGTACTGTAAATCAGCTTGAATAAGGCAGCTATGCTTCGAGTTCCTCAGACAAAGGATTATGTTCGAAGGGAGTATTTTATGAAAGGTTACTTGTGATCAGTAATAATGAGCAGATTGTTGTCTGTGAATTTTTGTATTCCTGAAAATCAATATTCTAAATAATGCAATTGTTTGTGAAAAACATTTTGATTGGATAATGCACTGATGTTTGAAGCAGTAAAACATGCATTTACAAGTGGGATAGTTTTTCATTGTGACATTATTTAATAGAATGGTGCAAAAACACAATGCTCTGTGACACATTTCATGTAACAAAACTCAAACCAGAAGTATCTGTCGAGACTGTAGCTCTAATGGTTTGTACAAATATAACAAAGGAAGAGAGAAGTAGCAGTTGGCAGTTACAACAGCAATATTTAGAATAATGACCCTTGATTAAGTCTTTTGTGTCAAGATTGCAATAAGACTACAAATGTAGGAGTAGCTTTTAATTAAATTTTACAGAATTTTAAATTTTAGTTACCATGGCAACATCATTCATCAAAATCAAAAAACAAAAAAGACTGTGACTGAGTGAATTACGAATCTCAGTCTAGTCTTCTTGCATGCCACATTATATTATAATCACACTACAACTGTATTTGGAGTAGCATTTTTAAAGTATTTCACAGAAATTTCTATTTTTAGTTACCATGGCAACACCCTTCATCAAAAGCAAAATTATGTAACTTAGCATACTGTCTATATATGTTCTAAGTTTTATTGAAATCAGACCAAAACTGTAGGAGGAGTAGCATTTTTAAAGTGTTTCACAGAAATTTATATTTTTATAAGAAACCACAGCAACACTGTTCATCAAAATTAAAAATTGATAAACAGAATTATGTATCTTAGAGTGGTCTTCTTTTGTGCCAAGTTATACTGAAATCAGTTCAAATCTGTAGGAGGAGTAGCATTTTGAAAGTATTGTACAGAAATTTTTATTTTTAGTAACCACAACATTGTTCATAGAAATAAAAAATCGATACACAGAATTATTTATCTTAGTGTGGTTCTTGTGTGACAAGTAATATTGAAATCAGACCAAAACTGTAAAAGGAATAGCATATTTTGAAAAAAAATGGTTACAGACAGACAAACAGACAGACAGCTAGACGGACACATTACCATTGCATAAGCTCTTCTGGTCTCTGAACAGTAGAAATAAGATGTAAACATCATACAAAATGCACATATATTGCATTGGAATGGGAACAACTAAATGTATCATTTAATTTGGTATTTGCTACCATTAATGTTGATTTAACAGTCACAAACATCCGTTTTACCAGCTCTGCTTACGCATCACCTGTAAAACTCCGTTTGTGATCGTTAAATCAGAATTAACGGTTGCATATACCAAATTAGAAGATAGTTATTTCCTGTAAATGAAAGCTGTAAAGGAATTAGAAACATGCCTGAAATTTGTTGATAGAAAGTTGGAGGAATTTTGGTCGGAAAGGGATGGACGGATGAATGAATGGAGACACTTGTCAAAGCCACTTAACTTAAAATCAAGTATAAAATTTTAGTAAAACATTTCAGTAAGGCATATTTCTTAAGATGTAGACACAGAGACACTGATGACAGCTTACATTGTTTAGGCAGAGTTGCAAAAAACCACTCACCCACTCACAAATGCGAGTAATTTTGGGCAGTGGGCGAACAACTCATGAGGATATACCACATGGTGAGTAAGAATTTTATTGTACATTTTCTAGAACCAGATCAGGTCCCACTATTAAAGGGGTTTTCCCCATCCTATTAAGATGTACAGTCTTTTATTTACAATTAGCAGCTTTACACATGTTACACATGTATTCATTAATTTTCCTCCTGAAATAAATTAAGTGTTGATGACATTTTCTGATTTTTTGTTGCTAACCCTAAGTATAGATATATTTCATGGTATGAACTTTGAAAGTTGTTTTAAGAAATTTTATGATAGAAACATTATTCAAAATGTGTCTTGTAAGTGAATGAAATTGAATCAATGTCATACAAATGTTGAAATCCATAGAAAAAAAATATGAAATGAAAGACTGTGGACACTGACCACGATGACTGGATTACATTCATATAAGGAAAGATTCTTTACTCAATGACCAAAAAATAACATTCGTATAAGGAGAGATTTTTTTATTCAGAGAACAAAAAATTGTGGGCCCCAAAATATTGATGTGGGCTCGTAAAACTTTTGAAGTTGGGGGTCCAACTGCCCTGAGGTTTGGAAACCCTGTTCTAAGAATCTTGTGGATTTACAGACAATATTCCAGAATAGAGAACATTTTAAACAGTTAAATGTTATGAAAGAGAATTTCGTAAACATCGAATAAGGCAAGGTTTCGCAATACACATCATCCAGATTTATTTAGATAATTTTCACAATACAGGACAGGACAGCTTTCCCAAGAGTCTCACTGTCAAATGTTAAAATAGCAAGTGGAACTTATTCTTAAAGAAAGTGCACTGCTTGTCATTGAGCATAACAAAAAAAAAAATCTTTTAAAAGTGTTGTTACAGATTGAATAAAATTATCTGGCATCCCTAATGAGCTATCTTTTCTAATGATGCTTTAGAGTCTCCCTTGATTTCATGTAAGATGTGGTGAGCGTGAGAGCTATTCAGTTAGTTGGAATACAACTGTGTAAACTGTGTCTTGGTACAAGCCTTCAACGGGACCATAGAATTTATTTAAGTTAAATAATGTGCCTAGAATTAGGGAGTGAAAGGTAGTTAATTGACCAAAGCTGGAAAGTGTAAAAATTCTCCCCCACAAGTGCGCAAAAAATATTGCGTCGTAAATTGCATTACAGGATCTGTAGCGTTATGGTCAAAGACAAATATATAAAACCATAATGCTACAGATCTGCAGCTATTTAACGATAGAAGAACGTTCTATCTAGTACGACTGCTACTGACTACAGTGTACTAAGGGAATTTTTTTATCGATACATTTGTATTAGACTAGTAGTACCAATTTCTTGACAGTAAAACTGCTTTCCCTTTTAGTGGATCTATATCCCTTGTGAGAAAACTATTACCTTCGCCTATGTCTCTGACGGATTCATAAAAAACTGTTATGTTTGCAATTTACCAAAATTCTAAAATAATGATCGAAATTTACTTGCCATTCATCCTGCATCTTAACATTGCTCTGACTTCAGATTTAACTCGGTGTGCTGTCAGTGATTTGTCAAGACTGGGGTGTCTGTATGATTTAACAAAACGTTCTTTGACGATGCAAGGTTTTCCATAGAAGTTTGTTTTGTAAATTTTTGCCTCGGCTCCTTGCTTCCACAACTCCATGCTCACTTTCTTCTTCTTTTGATCAAGTTATTTTTTCTTTTGAATATTTATTCAGATATCCCTTAATTACAAACGCTAAGTGGATTATGATTTCAATGTCTACTTTATGCACCTCCTAGCATAAAAGAGCTAGGTATTATTTGTTAATTTGAAAAATAATTTAGAAACATTTTTTCATAATTTACGGAAAAATTTTTATTGTTGTAATTTAGATTATTTACACTTTTTTAGAATTATTCTTTAATTGAATTTTGCAGTTTTGTTCACCCGGGTTTTCACAAATAATGAACATCTTTTCATTGATACAATAAACCCTCCTCGGGCACCTTGCAGACAGCTGGTTTCAGAATGGCACAACTTAAGGCAGAAAAGAAATTCACTCTGTATTATTTTCCTACATCATATTCTTCACAAAAGGTACCGTTCATTTTTAGTTTTGTCTTGTAGGTTCCCAGATATCTCTTTAAATCCAGTAACATTTCTTATCTTTCAGTGATGTGTATAATAATATTTGAATGAAGGTCAAACAATACAAACATGACAGAATATTTTTTTTCCACAGAGAATACATTTAATTAAGTATTACGTGCATTATTTCTGTGTAATTTTATACCTTTATTTTAAAGCATAGACAGTAATTTACCAAGTACTATCCAGTCATAATAAGCCTTTTATGGGAAGGTACAGTAATTAAAACTCGGTTATAGCAAAGTCACTGGGACCTATGAAATTACTTCGTTTTATCCGTTTAAGGAATTCATTAAATTCATATCACATGGGATCTAAGATAACTTCACTTTATCTGTGAATTCGCAATATACCTGTTCATACTAAACAAGTTTTATTGGGTGTTGCTAAAACGCGGAACGGAAAATGGAACGGAAAGCGGAACGGAACGGAAAACGGAAAATAAATGTCAAGAAAAGAACCTTGATTCGATATAAATCAGATACGAAAAGCAATATTCATGATATAAAGGTCATATTTAATGAAAAATCAACGTAAAATATGATATATTCGAGAATTATGCTCCCCTGATAACATGTACATGCGATGGTCAATAAAATACATAATGTGATATATATGTACTAACTAGTATCCGTCTGTCAAACGTTTCGTTTAAATCATTTTTTTAAGAATGCCCATTTATAAACAAAAAATCTTGCATTGAAATAGGCGGAAGGAAAAAAGACTACTGGTATGTATACATACGTGTATCGGTAAAGACAAAAAAAGAACTAGTTTTGACATAGACAGATTATGCATACATTGGCGAATCCCGGAATCTTGAAAAGGGAGGGGGTAGTTTGGGGTCGGAGTAAGTTCCCGCAGTCACACACATATATTGGTCACAAAAAGGACCGGGGAGGGAGGAGGGGGGGACTTGCTCCCCTCTTAATACATCAGTGGCATATGTTATGCGTTGGGAAATTCAGATATGAATGACTGCAAAGTAAGAAAACATTTCTTGCAAAGGAATTTAATAGCATATTAAAATTTTTCTTTGAATTGCAACTTTTCAGAACTGAGCGGAAAAATAAACTCTAAAATGTTTTATGGGGTCATTCATCCCCCCTCCCCCCAAAAAAAGAAAAAGAAATCACACTTTAACGTCATTAAACGTAAGGACGATATATTAATTTTACTACAGTTAAGATTTACATCTCCATCAATCCAGGATTTTAATTGATAGGAAGCGACCCTTATTTGTATAAAATTTTAATAACCAATTTACAATCGAAGTGTTTATCCGGGCTTGCTGGAAAGGGGTGCTCTAATAGTAATCTTAATTTTTTTTTTACATTTCATATTTCTTACCAATTACCATGATTCATTAAGATAAATATTGCCCCCCCCCCCCTTAATGTTTTCCAGACATAACCTTTGTACTATAGAAATGATCACTGAAACCTCCAACACTTTCTTTCTGTTTAAATTAAAGTAGTTAGTGAGTGTAAGAAAATAGTACTGAAAGAAATTAGAGCTTTGTCATTACTCTGTCAGTGGTTTTCGTAAGAGAATTAAAATGACTATTCAACTTGTATTTATTAAGGAGGGATCAAATATGTATAAAATATATCGTTTCTGAGGAATTTATATTTTTTAAATGATTTAATCTCAAACAATATTTTCCGTTTTCCATTCCGTTCCGCTTTCCGTTCCGTTTTCCGTTCCGCGTTTTAGCAACACCCAGTTTTATTGATATAGTCCGGAGTAAATCACTTAATTTTTAGTAGCTCCTGCTTGAAGGTGTATGAGGTTTAGGGGATTATAATGAAGGGTGTGTATGTCTGCATAAATTTCTGTAAACTTTAAGGGACCTGGGGTATCCATCTCTTAATCTAATAAGACTTCCATCTTGCTCTTCGTAGTTAATCCATTTGTCACTTGTGAAAGCAAGCAACAAATATATTTATAAAGTGCAAGATGAAAGCAGAAAAGTCTCATTTTAATTAAACTGTCCATCTTCCACAATTCCTCCTTTACTACATCTGAATAAAATTCCAGAAATAAAACTAATTGTTTTATACAATGAAATGAAGTTATTATTTCTTTTTATCAGGTTCTGCTTGCTTTTTTTGAAAAAGAATTGACCTTCACCCCTCGTCTGGTCAGTTTATTTTCTGGACAACACAATCAACCATGGTATGTCAAACTAAATCCAGAGGGTGCACATGTACCTGTTCTCAGGGATGAAACAACAGACACTACTGTTACAGATCCTGCCAGCATTATGGAATACCTGGACAAAGCTTCTGAAAATGGTACAGTCTGCTTATTTTTCATTTGTAAAACCTAATTACTAGTTCATAAGTAAAACATGTTTATTTGTATACATGTTCTAACTTAAGATATATATTTTTAGAATTTTATTATTTTTGTCTTTTGTAAAAAAAGAAAAAAAACGAAAAAAAAACTGTTACTTATAAAGTAAAACATAATTCTTTGGGAAAGGAGATTCAAGGCTGTTAAAAGGAAAACAAAGGGGTATATACATTTTAAAATGCACGGTCATTTCCACAACAAGATGGATCACATGATAAATTTATTTTGAATAATTTACATTAATTTGTTTTTAAACTAGTGCATACTGTATTGGTTAACAAGAATTGGAAAATAAATTGTAAATGAAAATATCAGTTTGTCTTAGGAAAGATACATTTGTTCAACATGTTCAAAGTACGCCCCAAGGATGATGAATTATGTGTACATACAAGCATAAATGTGTTGCTTTCAGTTAATTATTTTTCAGTATCTTTCATTGTGTCTAATGGGCAAGTTCAAGTCCATTTATTCACTTAAAACCATCTAAATATATCTCGTACATGAGGAAGATATAAAATATTGACAGTACTGTATACATGTATATCTATAAATTTAGGTCAGAGGTACTAGTGAAATAATGATATACTTTTACCATTATGATATACCAAACAACCATCACCTGGCTTCACACCCAGATATAATATTATTATAATTTTTTACACAGGTGAGAGGTTATTTCCTGACGAGTCCTCAGAACTTGGTAAACAGGTGAGACAGCTGTGTAAGCGACTGGACATGATTGAAATGGACGTGATTACGTATGGCATTATATATCATCCGCACTTGTCTGATGCTGGGTGTCAGATCTCAGGGGCAGAACAAAGGAGTATGAGGGGTAGGTGATATAAAGACTTAAAATCTTATACTGTAATAATAATTGAAACATGATAATAAGATACTAATACACATTTAAAGGTTCAGATTTTTTTCAACCTCTCATATTGAAGTATAGTATTTTGTAGCTAGGATGGAAATGCTTCCATGTCAGTCTCATCTAAGTTCTCATTTTTTATTACATTTTCTTCATGGTATAAATACTGTATTTTGCAACAGAATTCCTAAATTTATAATCAAGGCATTAATATTTTTTCCAGAGAACTTTGCTAATCGCCTGAGCTATTTAACAGAGTTAGCAGCAGCTCACCCGGCACTACGAGACAGCTACTTAACCAAAAGCCAGATAGCGGCACAGAAGTTTGACATCATCACAGATGAAGCCAAGGTCAAAGGTCACTTAGAGGCCCTGAAACGAACATTGAAAGATATTGAACAGCAGCTGAAAGAGCTTAAAGAGAGTCAGTAGATCCAAAAGTTTTCCATATTATTCAAGAATTTTTTTTCATTGGTTGAGGGTTTAATTTAGAGGTTGAAAAGGAAACACCGAACTGTATACTTGAATTCATTAAATGGGAAACATGAAATCATGGGTCTTTGCATAACCCCATGGATAGTGCAAATTAAACCCCTACAAGAATTGATGATTTTGCAGCAGTTAAGATTTATTGATAATGGAACAAAAGACATGAAATGATTATGTATTATGAATTTAGAAAAAATATAATTATCCCGGTGAATTATTGAAGGTTTGAAACCAAAAACATTGTTTGCTATTTACAAGCACCCCAAATTTACACTTTGATTCTCAAAAGAGCAAAAAGAATAAATAAGGTAATCCGATCCTTAGGTTCATAAGATTAGCAGTTACGTTATCAAAAATACTCATAAAAATACATCTGAATCCACAAAGTAATGTAAATTTACCCACAGAAATTCTTTAAAGTTAAACATTAAAGTTAATATTTTATATAGGGAAAATTGTCAAATCTCTGATATATATTCAGAAAAAGTGAATCGGAATATCAGCTATGCATTTTCTAATTGCAAATTGATCAACAAATATATTTTAGGTTAAAAAACAATAGGTATCCAGGCATTCAGAGAAATTGTCATGATTTGTATACTTATTTGGTATTCTGTGTCTTCTATTTCCTTCATGTATTATATAATAGATAGTGTAAAAGGCCTCTGCTATCATTGCAAGACATCACAAATCAATTCTAATTTCAATTCATACTAAAAAGCGTTGGTATCTAAGGATCGATTCAAGAAAATCTTACTTCTCTAAAACTGTATTTATTTTTTTTCCTTTTATGGGATACAATTGTCAACTTTTTACGAGACCTTTTCTAAGACATCAATAAACCTCAAATCATATAAAGATGAATAAGATGAAAATTATTGCATGGAAAGTTTTCATTTTCAAGCCTCATGTTCATGCTTTTTACATTAAATATTAATTTTTGGAGTTATACTTTCTGGCTGCGGATCGGATATCCTTAAGATAAAAAATTCTATTTCAGACATCTTTGATGCTCATTTAATAAGCTTTGTTATTTTCAAACTTTCCTTGATGGAAAAATAAAAATTTCCAAATTTTATTTTCAGAAAATGGAGATGTGGCAGATGAGTTGTGGTTGTTTGGTCCCATGTTCACTGCCGCAGACATCCACCTCACCGTACTCTTAAACCGTTTAACTCTGTTAGGCATGGATAGAGAATATTTTTCACAGAGCCTATGTCCTCACATTGACAGTTATTTCTCCCAAGTCAAGAAACGCCCCACGTATGTAAGGCTGGAGAAGGAAGTCTCAACACTGAGGCTGACGTTAGTGTGGGAGAACTTGAAGGCTTGGTCTCCGTACTTAGCTGGAGCGGCAGGTCTGGGCTTGGCCGCAGGGGGAGCTTATTTAATTTACCAAAAGACTAAATGATATTTATCCCATATAGTTTAATAATTAACATATACATGAGATTTTTTAAAGTTCATGTATTGTCCTATTAACTTTTATATATGTGTGAATTTTAGCACACATATACAAACCCATCAATGTTTGCTTGTGATAGTTGTGGCATTTTCTTTTTTTTTTATTTTCAAATTGATTTTTAGATCTTTCAGAGTGCATTTTACAACAGTTGAGCTGATTTTGACAATTTTTATGTACATGTATCTGTGCAATTTTGAGAATGATTTCAAAAGATTTTGGTGCTTCCATTTTGTTTCAATGTCATTGTATGTTCATTAGATAGCAATTTGTAGATGGCAGTCAAAGTTGTGTTAGAAACCAAGAAATGTGTTGCATATTGATATTTGTTTGACATACATTTATGATTGATGATAGAATGAAGCATATAGACATGAGCATTTACATAAATGCACATAAATTATACCCTCCATCTTTCTTTCCAAAAGGAAATTAGGTTGTATATTTCATTTTGCTTTTTTTTTAAATTAGGAGAAAAGATAATAATCACTTAAATTTCTTCCAATTTCAAGTAAACTTCTATGAAATATATTCTGTCTTTTTATTTGAGTAAAAGATATTGGATTTTTTTTAAGCCCCCATGAAATGTTACATTTTTACCTGCAATACCTCCTTCCAAAAATAAGCCAAAACAATCATACTGGTTTCATTCTAAGTCATAGAGACATTATTGTATTCCAAGGAAATGACTTGCTGTTACACTTTGCAAAAGTTTATGTTAATGCCTGCATTGACATTGAATCATTGGTTATTGTTTTAAAACTACATATACCATTAATGTTTTAATTGTTTTGTAAACTAGTTAGTACTAAGTCTTTTATGCCCCCTTTGAAGAAAGGAGGGCATATTGCTCTGTTGCTGTCTGTTGGTCTGTCAGTCCACCATCAGTTTCTGTGCATTTTCTTTGCAGAGGTTGCATATATTGAAATGGAATTTGGTATTATACAGTTATGCATGGCGAAAAATGAATTTCTTAGATGTACCATGTACAAAATTTGTGTAGACCTGATTAGCTCCTTTGTTTATTCAATGTATACAGATATTTAATGCAGCAGAGGTGTGAAAACTGAAACCTACATGTAGGAAATCACGTCTTGCTGGAACGAACACAGCTGGCTAGGTAATTAGCCTGGAGCAATAAAGGGTTACAAAATTGCTTGAAATAATATAATTTGGATTAAACAAGGGGGATAAAGTGAAAAAGAAATTGGTTTGAAAACAGAATTATCATAGTAGATTACACAGATTTATTTACATGAGCTTGGCTGCATTATAATTAAACCCTGGAGTCTCCAAGTTGTTTAAATAAAGTCAAGTTTGAAACCTAATTTTTATTACTTCTTAATTACTTCTTTTCACAGTTAATTAATGAAATGATGAAAATTTCCATTTCAAAAAAATGTCATATATTTTTACTAGGTCTGTAGCCCCCCCCCCCCCCTTCCCAGGCAAAAAAAAAAAAATATATATATATTATAATCAAGAGGATATTTTCTGTCAAGAGTTGGCTGATATCAATTCAATATCAAATTAATTGTATAATTCCAACAGTATTTTTTTTTCTTTTTTTTTAAATGGATACTATCATTAAGCTTTAAACATTACAATTTTAAAACAATGTCTGTGATATCCTTAATAAAAAGAATTGAATAACATAAAGTGCATTGCATTGTCGAGAAATCAGATGTAAGTATGCCTTTCCTTTTGTCGCGAAAAGTGGCGAAAAATATTTTCGGTCCAGTGGGAGCCCTGATTGTAGGTTAAATGAAGTCATTTCTTTTAGTCCCTCACTCAATTTTTTTTATTAATTATCCAGTTCAATATGCTATTATGTAAGTTTTCTTTGAACTCTCAATATTTAAGATAAATATAAATCTCTAAGAGTACATCAAAATACGAATTATAATGAACATAGTTCCAGTTTATAATGTAAAATCACATATTTTTGTGGGGTCAAATTTTCAAGATTTGAGAAAAATATTGGTTTGTAGGGATTTGGTTTCGTGGTCAGAAATTGTTTTAAAGTAGTATATCGTATATGAAATTTTACATTTCGTGGTGCATGGTCATTAATTAGTGGATCTCTCCCTACCTCGAAAATAATGAAAATTAAACCCTCGCGAATTTTTGTGATTTCACAGTATCTTTTTCTTGTCAAGCACTATAGGTGTTCATGTTTGTATAATGGTTGCATTGCATTTTTTGGCCAATGAAGTAGCATGATCATTCATATTAAACAAAGAAGTACTTCAAGGACAATGTACTTTAATTTCTTTTACTGTACCATGTGTTTACTAGTACCTGGTACAATGCCTCAGATTTTATGGTGCATAATTCAAAAAAGAAAATTTTACTGTGCCTTGAGGTTCAAGTTAGTCAAAAAAAAATTAATGCAGCATCACAGGTAATATTCACTAACACTGTATTACAATACACACTATGCAAGAATGACCTGTATTATCATTTATTAAAAGGTGTGCTGCTGGAGCAAGAAAATGCAGAGTTAATCCTAAAGTAATTTTGTCACTGTATTTTAATGGTTGTGTATTTATTTACATTTTGATTGAATGTATGCATGACTTAAGTATTTATATAAATTATATATACACTTATCTATAAAAATCTGAAATATTAGAATCTCTGTGGAATTGGAGCAGTATAGTTTATTTGTTTATTTCATGTCATTATTTTGGTTTTACCATTCACAATATATACACTTTTTATTTGGTTACAGTATTGTGATGTATTGTGATAGTTATTGTTACAAATGAATAAAATGATGAGAATGGAGATTTACATCATTATGGATTAGTACTTTAAGATAGGATCCAGTTTAAATAAAAATTATAGAAGCAGAAGGGCTTTAATAAGGATTTATATGGAGGTTTCAATACTTTGAAAAGTTAGGAACCAATTTTAATATGTGGAAAGCTGTCGATGTGACAGCAACCAAGTTTCACATGAATCTCTGTACCAAGTATGAGCTTCTAATGATTCAATCTCCATAAAAAAGTTTTAGCCAGGTAAAGAATTTTATATTTTTCAGCCAGTGACCTTGATCTTGCTGAAATGATCTTGGGTCAAGGTGGATTGACACAACCTCTAATTTTAAACAGACTTTGTACCTAGAATGAACTTCTGGTGATTATCAATTGGAGCATATAAAGCAATCTCAGAATGTGCTTCCAGTGATTGAGCATTACAAAGTCGAAGTTTTAGCATGGTGAAGAATTTTATACTTTTTCAGCAAGTGACCTTGAACTCGCCAGAACGGTCAAGGTCATTACTCACCATTGGATCATTAGCAATCTCAGGGGAGGGGGACAGAGTTCAATGGTAAATTATTAATAATAATTAATATAGGTAATCTATATTATTTTGAAGAAAAATCCTACTGGAATTTGTTACTGAGAACACAAAACTGCAATTCTTTCAAACCCAATTCCTACCTAACAGAATTTTCATAATCGGTAATATGCACATGATGCAATTACAAAATTTTGTGTAGCAACATTAATTACTGTATACAGGGAAATTTTCGCCCTTGATGGAAGTGGGGCAATTTAAAACAGGACAAATTCAAAGTACCCGGTAAACAGTATAATATCTTAAACAAAAATCTTTCTATTCGAATTTAAAATGGGGCAAACTTGTTTCCAAATCTGAAAGGGCAAAAATAACCATGTATACAGTATATCATAACCTTTTATTAAAAGACAATGGTTGACACTAAGATGTATATAATTACTTTCATTTAATTGTACTTCAATATTTCATAAATACCATATAAAAACTGAGTAATATTTACCATACATATGTGTGAACATTTTATGTTTATGCTTTTGACGAATACAACCGGCGTTCTTCAAGAAAGTTAAAAAAAAAAACCAAACTCATCCAAAAAGATCATATGTATCACTTCACAAATGACAATAATCCGTTCTGTTGGAAAATTTCACACAAATATAACAACATATATCTCATTGTGTGTTAAATGCCACAGAATTTCTTTAGTTTTATCCATGGCACCTCAGTGGTTTATGCTCCTTGCTGTAGTGAATGAGAAATGAATCTGTGTATAGGTATGATTGCTTCTGGCATCTCTAAGTCAATGCTATGAACTGGTATGTAATGATGAGTAGATTATTATCCAAGTTACCTGAAAAGAAAATGTAATCTCTTTTATTTCAGACAAAAATTTTACCCATTCAGATAATAAATAGATTAAATGAATATTTAGAGAAAATTAAGATTTTCGTATACTGTATAAACTTGGGCCACTACAGATTATATAACACACGCCATCACTAGCCTATTAAAGATACAAAATGTGTTGAAACACAAAAAATTTCACAGCTGATGATGACTTTAACAGCATCTTAACATTATATTGAACTCTTTATATCACTGTCCAAAATAATAAATCAATAACAGTAATTACAGTATTCTACAGTACATGTACTAATAATGATAATTTTTGCTCTGTCACTATATGTTTTCATCTTATCATACATGTACTACATGTATATGAAAATGACATCACATACCAGAAAAGCTGCAAATGATGTCATTAGTCCTTCTTTTAAAATTTCTGTAGCTCCTCCATATTCTTCATCATCAATTTTTTGAAACATATTGTAGTAAAGGTACACAATTCCCACGTTGAAGACAAAAAACCTGTCAAATGTAATATTCTTAGTAGAATTGCATTGTAAACTAGGGCTAATTGTAACGGGGACCGTTACAGATGTTCCCCAAACGCTCCCCAACTCCCTTTTGGTGCCATATTTCCTTAAGCTCTATTAAATAAGACATACTTTGTGCAATTTAGACTTAAACAACGTTTTCCCAGAAGACTACAAAATATATTTAAATTTTAGCATGACATGCGAGCTCATGTGAATGCATGTGGGTAATGATCATATCATCTTTTCTACACTATGTATATATATTCAAATAGACTTAATATCAAAGCATTTAATCCAGAAGTATTAAAAAATACACTTATTCAAGCATATTTTAATTTTACTCATTTCACGTGCACACACGTGCAAGCATGTGCATGATGACCATACCTTCTTGTAGGGGTCCATTATGTCTATCAATATTCTAAATACCATCTTATTTCGTTGAAAACCAAGGGAGTTATAACCATTTAAAGTTTAAGCCAATCAGATTTCAGCGCACGTGCATGCGTGTGATTTAATGACAATTGTTATATATCGTATTGTAGGATATCCTATTGTATGCTTATGTTTTAAATTTGAAAGCATTTCGTCAAAAAACGGAAAATATATTGACATTTTTGTTTCAGCCAATCAGAGTGAAAACACGTGCACGCATGTGCATGACGACCATACCCTCTTGTAGGAGTTTATTATGTCTGTCTATGTTCTAAATCCCATCCTGTTTTTTTGAAAAACAACGGAGTTATAGCCATTTAAAGTTTAAGCCAATCAGATTGCAGCGCACGTGCATGCGCATGT
Organism: Saccostrea cuccullata; assembly: GCF_032062105.1. Classification (NCBI taxonomy): domain Eukaryota; kingdom Metazoa; phylum Mollusca; class Bivalvia; order Ostreida; family Ostreidae; genus Saccostrea; species Saccostrea cuccullata. The sequence continues at coordinate 71,830 of NW_026918760.1, read as the reverse complement.
TTTCACGACAAGTGTTATATATCATTTTGTAGGACATCCTAATGCATGACTATGTTTAAAATTTCAAAGCATGTCGTCAAAAATTGAAAAAGATATTGCGATTTTTGTTTCAGCCAATCACAGCAAAGCACACGTGCACGCACGTGCATGCATATGCATGACAATTACTCCACCTTGTAGGAGTCCATTATGTCTGTCTATGTTCTAAATCCCATACTGTTTGGTTGAAAAACAAAGGAGTTATAGCCATTTAAAGTTTAAGCCAATCAGATTGCAGTGCACGTGCATGCGCGTGTTTACATGACAATTGTTATATATCATATTGTAGTACATCCTTAAGTATGCCTATGTTTTAAATTTCATAGCATTTCGTCAAAAAACAGAAAAGATATTGAGCTTTTTGTTTCAGCCAATCAGAGCGAAGCGCACGTGCATGCGCGTGAGTTCGTGCTAATTTGACAGTGTCACATTATCTACAGTATTAATATATCTTTATATGATGAGTTTCAAATCATTTCATCGAAAAATGTAAAAGTAATAGCTATATTAAGTATATTAGTCAATTCACTCATTTCACGCGCACGCACGTGCATGCGTATGCGCGCAAAATGACCTTCCTTCCGCACACCTACACTACACACCTATTAACCCTAAAAAGGTTTTAGGTCAGTTGGGTGAACAGTTTCTGAGAACACTCGCGGACAAAAAAAGTACCGGATAAGAAATAAGAAAAAAAATAATAATAACTAGAAACGATCTCGTTGCTAGCAACGAGAGGTCTTCCGTCCGATTCAGGAAAAAAAATCTCGTAAAATCGAGCTGAAAAGTGATTCAAAATTTTGGTCGCAAAGATCGAGGATTGAACCCATGTCGCCTTTTTCTGTTTTATCCCCAACGCGCAAACCATTAAGCTTTTGGGAGTACTGCTCTAAATATACTTGTGTGTATACTTTTGCAACAGTACACCTGTCTAAGAATGATAAAAGGCGGGTCACTATTAATAATTTGCACCAAACGCCAGGAGTAAATATTCGTGCATTTTCTTTGAACTTATCTATTAAATTGGTGTGATAGCTGCAATGAAATAAAATAAATAAAACGTTCTTATCGCCTTTATTTTATTTCGACGTTTAAAAAGTCTTTGTACACATTACATATATCGTATCTAGCCCAGTTACACTTAAGTAGTGAAACGGAAATTAAGTGTTAAGATTGACACTGAATTGCAACATACTACTACGTGAAAGTCCAAGTAGTTTTGTTTACATTTCATGCATTCGTATGTCAGAATGGTTTAATCAAACGCTCAGCTGCCTCCATAAACCCCGATTGCGAAATGGCGGAATTGACAAAGACAGCCGCCATCTGGGGCCCGCTTCAGATTTTCAAATATTAATATCTAGAATTCAGATAAGCCAATTTTCAAACAACTTAGATAGTAAGCATCAAATTGTTAAGATGGATACTTTTGCTCAATAATGTATAACAAAATATTGATCATTAGATGGTTATAGATAAAAGACTTTTTGCCCCTCTTAGCCCCTAATCTGAAGGGTCAGCCCTATTTTTTTTATATCAAATGAAAGGTCTTGCGATGTTGCACAATTTGTCTTCAATATGTTTTAACAAATTATGAACAGGTGTGAAGATATGAGACAAAATGCGTCAAATTTTGTGAGATATTTCTGAGACATTTTTTCGGCCCTACCGAACTTCGGTGCCTTTTGCGCTAGAAAGATTTGGAGACCCAATTACAACTCACCAAACCTTCCTCTATTTTCCCTGAAAATCTCAAGTCCATATCTTAAGTCGTTTCGGAGGAGTTTCCCGGACAAGCCGACCCTCTGAAAATCAGAAAATCGTCCATATCTCACGACCGGAAGTGAGATAATCAAAAAAGGAAAAAAACCTATCAAGATCAATTGAATATCTTTCAGATCTGAAAGTTTGGTAGAAATCGGACGAGCCATCTCAGAGAAATCGCTTGCACAAAATCGGTTGGAAGAATAATAATAATAATAGGGAAAAAGAAACCGAACGAAAACAAGAAGGTCTTCCGTTGGAGACGGAAGACCTTATATTGCGAGCAACGAGAGGTCTTCCGTCCGATTCTGAAAAAAACCCCCGCAAAATCGAGCTGAAAAAGTGATACAACTTTTTATGGAAACAAAGGGGATTGAACCCGGGTCGCCAGCATGAAAATCCATAGCGCTTACTATTACGCTATTGGGACCACAGCTCTAAATCTACTTGTATATACTTCTGAAACAATACATCTGTCTTAGAATAATAAAAGGCGGGTTACTATTCAAAATTTAGCGCCAAACACCACGAGTGAATCTTCGCGCCTTTTCTTTGGAATGTCCCATTAAATAGGTGTGATAGTTTCAATGGAAATAAAAAAGAACGTTCTTATAGCTAAAATTTCAAGGTAAAGAAATTGTTTGTAACACATTTACAAATTCTATGGCGTAAATAGATAAGTAACACTAAATCAATGAAACTGCTATAATTTTTTACTTTTTAAAATTTCCTGTTTATCCCCATACTGAACTATCTCAATTAGTTAAACTTTCATGAAAAGGTTGAAATGTTTCGCCGATAAACATGTGTCGCCCTAAGACGGTAAAGGAATCAAATACCATTTATGTTCAATAACTTAAATCATATCTCTGAGACAAGAATATTAATATAAACTCAATTCTTCAAAAAAAATCTTTTTCTTATGTTTGTCTTTCCTGTTAGTTTAATATGACTCAAGTGTACATGAGCAAAACAGTGGATACGTTTAATACTTACTATATATACATCGATATTGTTTCTTCGCGGGCATGTTAAGGAAGCATATAAGTCATTTTTGATGTTTTGAATTTTTTACATATGAACCCTGATTTTTCATAAAACCATGCATAACTTGGGATTCTAGCAGCACTTTCCAACTAATTTAGGAGGCAAACTTTCCATATGTACAGATTTTATGTTTTGAAATATCCATCTTATTGTTGTTCTGTTGCATTATTTGTGTAAAAAATGACTGAGGAAAGGCCGATCGGGATACGTATATAGCTGAATCTCTTCGAAAGAGAAAAATCTATGAAAATAAATTAGCATACCTGTTTTATTAACTGAACTCGATATGAATATCACAAAATATTAACAATATTTGCTGTTAAACTCCATTTTCCGTATCTTTGTACATGCCGTATTAGCCAAATTCTCTTTACACAGCATGATCAATTCCAAAGTTACTTTATGTACACATATATATGTATTTCATTTGCACATTTAGTCTTTTCTTTTTCTACTTTGAGAACCAGCCGAAACCAATTGTAGAATACGTTTGAGACGACCATGGATTTAAACTTAGTTGGACACAGAATTGCAACGTAACTACATCGTGACAATCCCCGTATTCCTTTACATTTCATTTATCCTTATTTACTTTCGTTCAAGCAAACGCTTGGCTGCCTCTGAAAAGCCCTATTGCGAAATGTCTGAGTTGACATAGACAGCCGCCATATTGGGCCCGCTTCAGATTTTCAGATGTTAATATTTACAGTTTGGATTTATCAATGTTCAAACAAATTATATAGTAAGCATTATAAGACAGTCTCTATTAATATTCCAAAAATAAATGAAAAATATTGAAAAACAAAAAATACGTACTATTTAAATTCGCTTCCGCTGGCGACCGGAAGTACTGACGACACACGAAAAGGTGATTTCACATATCTAAAAGTCATCATCTATCATCTCTAACAAGTCTCCAGTTAATATCTTGGACCATTTTCGTAAAAAAGGGGGGACAAAAATCCATTTTAAAATCAGAAAACTGTCAATAACTTGGAACCAAAGGTGAGTATTCCAAATTTTCTTTCTGATGAACAAAGTTCATATAATGACAAATAATTCCTGAAAGTTTCATTGAAAACCACCGAATAGTTTTCGAGAAATCGCCTGCACAAAATTTTGGGGAAAAAAATAAGAATAATAATAATAAGAAACAGTAGAATCACTATAAGGTCTTCCGCTGAAGACGGAAGACCTTAATAATAATAAGAAACAGAGTAAAAACAATATGTTCCCAAACTCCGTTTGGGGAACATAATTACACAGATGATTTTTGTCCATCTTGTAAATGTTAATTACCGGGTATGTGAAAATGTGAATTCCATTCCTGTTTCAGGACCACTTTGAAAGAAGATAATAGATAATTCAGAAAAATTTATATTTTTTGGAGTGAACTCTCAATTTTTAACAAATTTACAATAATCACCTCATTCTTCAACTGCAGTCCATTTCTCAAAAATTTTTCTCTTATGAATACTGTGAAATCACACATACTATTGTGAGGTCAAATATTTGTGGTTTGAGGAAAAAACTCTAGGTTTGTAGATATTTGATTTCATGGATGAAGAATTATTATGTAGTTTTGTACACTGTATGTAACATTTTACATTTTGTAGTGGACATAAAATGGTGGGTCTCTTCATACCTCAAAAGCAAAAAAATTAACCCCCAAGAAAGTTTGTGATTTCACAGTAAAATACAACGGTGAACCCCTGACAATTTTCCCTACTTGATTACAAATGACCAGAAAATAGTCAAGAGTGACAATTGTGTTTAAAGTCATGTAACTTACAACAATAATCCAAAAAATCCTTTCAGTGGAAGAAGTCCCCATATCAAGCCTTGGACAAGACCAAATACTTGTCGCATCCAGTATATGACATCTAAAAATTCATCCTGAAAATATACTACAGAGATTAGTTGAAAATTTTGACGTATTACAGTTGTTACAGTTAGTATATATTTATCAATGTTTTCCCAGAAAATTGCAGAGAGGCTTGAAATCTCAACTTTGTTATTCAATGTCCCCCCCCCCTTCACCATGATTATCCTGACTTCACTAAGGTATTCATAATATGCAATATTCTCTCCTTGGTAATTCATAAGGAAAAAGCTTTGAAAGCATCAATATAGCACACAGTTTCCAAAATATGAAAAGAGTTAGGATACAGACAGAGTTAGGGGGTATGAAAAATACTAAATTCCTCACTTATTTTAAATCTGGAAAGAGTAGTAGGACCCAGGTTTAAAGTACCAATATTTGGAATCACATGACACAATATAGGTCAAGTTCTTAAAAATTTTCCAAAGTCAAAAATTATCTACATCTTATTGGCATGAGTTTTTTGCCTTTCGACAAAATTCAAAACAAGCGAGTTCATCGGTGTGTAGAGGATCAATTATACAGAATATGAATTGGTCTTGAACTAAGGAGTGAAAGGTAGATGATTGATTAAAGCTGAAAATTGAAGAAATTCTCCCTAACAGTGCACAGAAAATCTTGCACTGTTAATTGCACCTTTTTTGCATTATGGGATCTGAAGCCTTATGGTCAAAGACTAAATGTAAAGCCTTAAGGCTATAGTTCTGCATCTAACACAAATTTGTTGCTTTAATTTTGATTCATAGCAACAAGGCATTGCTTTGTACAAATGTTCCACCTAATATATAATCATGTACATGTATATGTATCTTTTTCCATTACTAGTGAAATATTTTGGTTTCACTTCATGTACAGCTCGGTAGTCATATAGAAATTTCAAAAAGATCCAAAATAGGGCCTGAGGACAACTTGCTCTTTGGTAATGTTTTATAGATGGAAAACAGTGCCTTGTACAAGTTGGCCCTGCAAAGGGAAATTACCTTTGTAAACGTTAAGGTCGTCCAAATCCACACTTTGCAATAGTTATGTCCCTTTGTGAGGTCAACCAAAATGTCAAAAGGGTAAGCAATGACATTTCTCCTCTTTTCGCTACAAAGCATTTGGGTGTGCTCCGATAAATTCGCTGTGTTTAAATTTTTTCTTTCGATATATGGGTAGCCCCATCTTGGGGCAATCAGTACACATGATGCACATTTTTTTAGTCAAATGACAAAGTTAAAAACCAGAAATGTATGAACAGATGAAGGCTACTGTGAGGATTCTATGCGTTTTTCCCTAAGATGGTGACCAAGGCACATAACTTTTGAAAAGTGTGTATTCAACTATTACCACTGGACAGCTGGAGGGTGTATGTGTGCCAGAGACTGGGGGAGGGGTTAGAATCCTAATCTACTCTAGACCTACTGACTCCATTGAAAAGTGTTGAATGTAAAATCATTTTAAACAAAATGAACAATACAACCATGGCAAGTAAACAATAAAAGGAAACTTTCTCAAGGAAATCAATTTATCATACTTTATCTTCCCACGTGGACCCAGATGCCATTGCTTTCGAAAGTGTTGAGGCATTTAAAAATCCATTGGCTGGTTTTTCGTCCGTTCGCTTTTTCGATGAAGAAGCCATTAAATACTGCTCTCTAGCAACAATATATTAAACTGGAGGTACAAGTTTCAAATGATTTTACCGACTTTTACGATTAATAAATTTCTTTTTTGATCTTTACATCGTTCGGAATTTTTATCATTCCGATCCCGATTATAAATTACTTTGACCTTGAAATCAGCTGGATAGTTACCTCGAGATTCAGCTCGCCTGTACCACCAGAGAGAGAATGAAATATAAGGAGATAACGAACAGTATTCAAGATCAAAAGTCCATAAAACAATACAAAACAGGAGCAGAGCAAACACCTAAACAAGAGGCCCATGGGCCACATCGCTCACCTGAGAATCTTTGACCATTCTGTTTGTTACCAGATTTCCCCCTTGTAATACATATCAGTGGCGGATTGTGACCCCGCGCGCCCCCAAAATTGTCAAAGTTAGCGTAAATCAAATATGTCTACTTGGTAGAATTCATTTTTACCCTTCAAAATCTCTAGATTTTTCCTATATATTTCTATGGCAAAAATTTGATTCCCCATTGGCCCCCACCAGGGCTTTGGTAGACCTCATTTTAACCCTTCAAAATCTCTAGAATCCACACTACCCCAGGGGCTTCCCCATAAGCCCCCAGGGCTTTGCCCTGGCCCCAGTGGTTCATGAGAAGAAGATTTTCAGATTTTTGCCTATATATTTCTATCCAAATCCTGGATCCGCGCCTGCATATTGTGACCCCACTCTACCCCAATGATCATAATTTAAACAATTTGAAATCTACACTACCCCAGGATGCTTCCACATAAGTTTCAGCTTTTCTGGCCAAGTGGTTCTTGAGAAGAAGAATTTTAAAGATTTTTCCTATATATTTCTATGTAAAACATTGATTCCCCATTGTGACCCCGCCCTACCCCCGGGGATCATGATTTGAACAATTTAGAATCTACACTACCCCAGGGTGCTTCCACATAAGTTTCAGCTTTTCTGGCCCAGTGGTTCATGAGAAGAAGATTTTCAAAGATTTTTCCTATATATTTCTATGTAAAACATTGATTCCCCATTGTGGCCCCACCCTACCCCCGGGGGTCATGATTTGAACAATTTAGATTCTACACTACCCCAGAGTGCTTCCACATAAGTTTCAGCTTTTCTGGCCCAGTGGTTCATGAGAAGAAGATTTTCAAAGATTTTTCCTATATATTTCTATGCAAAACTTTGATTCCCCATTGTGACCCCGCCCTACCCCCGGGGGTCATGATTTGAACAATTTAGAATCTACACTACCCCAGGGTGCTTCTACATAAGTTTCAGCTTTTCTGGTATAGTAGTTCTTGAGAAGAAGATTTTCAAAGATTTTTCCTATATATTTCTATATAAAACTTTGATTCCCCATTGTGGCCCCGCCCAACCCCCGGGGGTCATGATTTGAACAATTTAGAATCTACACTACCCCAGGGTGCTTCCACATAAGTTTCAGCTTTATTGGCCCAGTGGTTCTTGAGAAGAAGATTTTTTGATGACCTCACCCTATTTTTGTCTTTTCTTGATTATCTCCCCTTGTGAGGGGACTTGGCCCTTCATTTTAACAATTTAAATTCCCCTTTACCCAAGGATGCTTTGTACCAAGTTTGGTCAAAATTGGCACAGTGGTTCTTGAGAAGAAGTCGAAAATGTGAAAAGTTTACAGACGGAGGGACGGACAGACGGACGACGGACAAAATGTGATCAGAAAAGCTCACTTGAGCCTTCGGCTCAGGTGAGCTAAAAAGAGACGGGATCAGTTGCCACGAAGGAGTGAGCATCCCCTGCTGACCGGTCACAAGTACCCGCCGTGTGCTCCTTGTCATTATCGAGAAATAACGAAAAAATCCGTCGTCAATTCAGTGTATAAATAATGGACAAACAATAGTATGAAAAACTTCAGTCAGCATTTGCTGACAAGGTCATTGTATCGACTCGACCAAAGAACTTACGCCGGAAATTATTACTTTTAACGAGACTGCTGATACTCTTGTTTCATCAACTTGTTTGTCAGTAATTTATATCTCTCAGTTGATTCGATAAGCAATAGCATGTATGCAGGTAATGAAGGTATAAAGCTGTGTAAGTAAGGAAAGTTGACGATAGAAAAGTTAAAGTCATCAAGTTTATCATAGATCTTGGTTGTTAGATTATCATCATCTTCGCTAGCCAAGGGTTTCTAATACGCTACTCTCCTCATAATCCCTTGGCATAGGGTGTTAATAGAAGTTGGGTTTTTTTCTCGAGTTCTGATTGGGATTCGGTACACCCGGTCGACCAATCAGCAATTGTTTTTTGTAAAAGACGATGTCTACGTTCGGGATATATCTTGACTCTTTTGTCTCGGGAACGATAAACGCAAGTAAACAACGATCCGTAAGATAACACGCAATTCTATGAATAGCTATGGTGTCATCCAATATCTTCTAAATACGTGATTAAGAATCCATACTGAAGTTCAGATTTGTACTATAAATAATTAATAAACGTAACTCAATTATTGCTTCTTAATTATTCCTTAAAAAGCTTTGAATTTTTTTTTTAAATGCACGTCTTTAATTGTTTCTATCGATGACGCAATCTGTGCGTCCTTCTTTTGACTACACCGTATGCCAAGGGATTATGAGGAGAGTAGCGTATCAGAAACAGATGGATTATCATTAACGTCTTTTTCAAGTAATATTTTAGAGTATGAAACAGATGTGTCAGACTCTGTGGTATCTTTTATCTCAAGCTCACCAGGATACTTAGTATCTCGTATTGACATAGGAATAGAAATTACCACTGTTAATTGACGATACATGTATATCAATCTAAATGTCGAGTTGAAGGCCACAGCAAGTGCTTTCTTCTTTTCACGCATAAGATTTTGCATAAATTCTGCTCCATATGAAAATACAAAAGTAGGACTGATAATAACGGGGCGCAATTGGTACTCATGGGAATTCCAATAGATTGTTGGAAGACCTTGTCTCTAAAACCACATAGATATTGTCAATCAGAAACTTAAACATCTTTTTGACAGGTTGCGGGCTCGTAGGCCCCGTGTCAAGGCAGGCGGTATATGGCATGTCAAATGTTGCACGATTTGTATTGTATCATTTTTATTTGTATTGTATAATTTTTCATATGTATTCTATAATTTTCCATTTATATTCTATAATGTTTATTTGTATATTTCATACTTTTTTTCAATGTGTATTGTATTGTGCTACTACGTGCCTGATCGTTATAGGGGGCATATTATCTTTTATTAAAAGAAAAAATAAGAAACGTCAGGTGCCTTAGATAACTTGTTTCTATTGAAAATATCTATTGAAAGGTCGGTTCCCCCTCTTGTGAGGCTTCCAATTAGCATAAAACTGCCATTTTCCCTAATATTCTGAGACATTTCTATAGTTAGGCACCTGATGCTAAAAATAGAAATGGGACCCATCAACCATTGTCCACACCAGCTAGTGGTGTCCAGATATTGTATTAATATCTGAAAATTTTCAATATACTTCCTAATTATGCAGCAATGACATTTAAAACTTTGCAAAAATTTGTTTTTTCACATTTTTTTAAAGAATATATCTATTTATAGATACATGTTACTAAAAATAGAATCAAAAGCCCATCAATATAATTTCATGAGATGACACTACTAATTCTCAAGTATAAAAACACACATAAGAACTGGAAATTTTCCGCGGACAATTTTTGTTATTTAGCCTTAAAGATCTCAAAAAATGCCAATTTCCCCATTTTTCAAATTTTCAGAAACCATGTCAGTTTGCATGACTTTTTTCTTACAGGAGGAATATTTCTAAAATAAACGATTATATGCCCTGTGTACCTTAAAAGTTCATGTTATCATATGATCCAATGATTTTTGTTCGAGTGTATTAGATACCAAAAAATATTCATTTACATTTCCTCAATTTTCATGCTTTCATGTAGTAAAAATTAAGGGGTCAACAATGGCCGAATTCAATGGATCTGTCTCCATGGCAACCGTGCACGTGTGGAATTTCCAACACCATATTTACTAATTTTGTACCAAGACACACCTATGGTGAAAATTTCATCAAACTCCGAAACATGTCTTTCCAAGATTTTTTGGTTCTTACAGAGAATGCGTGTTAAAAGTTTTCAGATTCATTAAACAGTTATATAAAAGGAATTAAATTTAATCTGACTCCAGTAATATTCTCGATTTAAAATGCCATCACTCAAATAATATATATTCATAAATTAAAAAGTTGTAGCATCAGGTGAGCTAAGCAATCTGCGAGTCTCAGTCACGTTTTGCTGGATACGACTATTTGTGGAACGAATTATCAAACAGCGTTGGAAAAAAAATGACGGAGAAGGTTAGTTGGGTTATTGTCACATATTCTGACCTTCTTTCTTTCATGAGTGTTGACAGGCCAATATGATGCTATAAAGATTGTACCAAATAATGCATTTCATGAACTGAACAACAATCAATTTCCTTTCCAAGAACTAGGTCACAACCTTTCTCAGTTCACTCAACTGAGGTACAAGATTTGTTACAAAATAGAAGCTAGGTGACGCATCAGATAAAGGAAGAAAGAAACGTCAGGTGTTGATATATCCATGCATTGGGTATTTATGTTGCTATATCCGTAAAATTATAATACTAGGGCTAATATTACAGATTTTTACAGTCTACAGTCCGATTTAATTGAACAAAACAAAAATCCCATTGTCAAGATATTTCATAACATAAAGATAGTTTAGATACATGTTACTTATAAACTTGATAAAGGTGCTAAGTAAGTAATTCAAATGGTTAATTAGTACACGTTTTTAAAGTTTAATATTGCTTGTTACATCAATCAATGATAGTGGTAGTTATAAATACACTAGCGTACACAGATTGAATTACTTGTTATGTAACTACACTATCAACCAATTATGTGTGCACACCATTTTGATGAGGTTCCTTCAACAAATGAGATGGTTGAGAAAATGTATTTAGAGATATTTGGGATTATATAGTGAAAATATGATTAAGTACTTAAGACAACACAGCAGTTCCACTTTTTGACATATATTCATTGCCCAGTTAATATAGGAGCAGTTTTCAGAACAACCTAGGTCGACTGAGTGAAAACAGCTGACCTTTATAATGCTATAGTAATGCTATATTGTGCTTGAATAAAATATCGCTAAGTTGTGTGTATTGGATTTTTCCTTGCCTATAAAATAAATGTAAGTTTTTCAATTTTTTTCCCTTTCTAAAAGATAGAGAATAATTTGGCTGCCTTCCAGATAATTTAGTATTGCACAGTTGATTGCAGTTGCACAATGTGTGCATGCAGCAACCCATTAGACCGTTTTTTTAATTTGTATATTTATCTGTTTTGTCTCACCAATCATAAAAACATATTAAATAATTTTTGTGACAATTTATGTCCCGATTTAATGGAGTTGCATAAGGAGGTCATTGTTCTCTTAGGAACATATGATCAGTGTCCAAGTAACTGCGTAAAATGAGAACAGTGTCCCACAGTGTTTTCATTATCTAAGAAAAGTATTATTTACTAAGAACATCTAAATCATTAGTAGTCTTTTAATGAGTATATATTTGATTTTGATTTCATTGATAAAATTTTATTTTTGCACTTTGCAATAACTTTTTACTTTTTTTTTTCCAAATGTGAATGGAATTTAAACTAAAAATTGTAAATTTTAATTGTGGAATTTTTTTCTTTTCCAGTTAAGTATTGCCTCTGGGTATCAGTAATGATTATATGGGGGCCAATAACTCATCACGCCAACCTAGGATGAATGTCTCTGAAGTCGAGCCATCGACAAGCGAACAACATGAAGAGTCCCCAGACCTACAGGCAATTCTAGCTTTCCTCATTCGTAGGTAGGTCAAGGTGTATAATTATGTACTGTATACAGGGAAATTTTTGCCCTTCTTTTATTTTGGCCACTTTCGCTGTCTTCATGATTGGGTAGATTTAAAACGGGGCGAATTCAAAGAAAACAGCATAATTTCTTAAACAGAACTATGACTGGGCGAACTTAAAAGGGGGCAAAATTGTTCGCAAGTGCAAAAGGGTGAAAATAACACGGGGTGAAAATAACCCTGTATACAGTTTTAAGGGATACAAGATGAAGATGCCCTGATATGTCATGGAGCGTGTTGGGAAGCACAGAGTTTCAGTCCATTATCTGACATAGTAGACCATCTAAGTTTTGTATCTTATAGTCCCCAAAATATATTTTTCAAAGCACTGTTTGTATCATTTTAAGACAATCTTTTAGAGGGGTGAATAGTTCTGTGAATGAAATACTACGATTTAATCCCAGTCATATGGAATTTAGTGTTGTGGCTCTCTGCTTGCATGAAAAACTAAGCAATTTCATGGCTATAAGTCATTCTCAGCATTCTGAGAGTATTGTGAAGGATTTGATGAAGATTATAAAAAAACAAATAGGCAAATATTTCAGGTTTTATCCTTGGGATACTAAAAGTGACACATCTTTATAAGAAAATTACAAAATTAATTTGGAAATATGTATATTTGATATAACCATTTAAAAAAATAATTTGAATATTCTTGGGGGGAAAATTCATACATGTAGTTGTTTGGACAATATTTAAAGATCCTATTTCCCTTCTTCATCATCCTAAATGTTAACATTCTTGAGTGGATTTATTTGGATGATATTTCAGAACAATCTTAGATATAATACAAACATATCAATAAAAGACTGAGAATGCAAAAAAAATTTGAATTCATATTTACATGTATTACTTTGATCATGTTCATATAACTTTCTCCTGTGAAGTAAATATAAAATACATGCGCATGATGAGCTGACATAAATAATTATACAAATATATAAAATGTAATGCTCTGTACTGCAGACATTGATCAATGTGCATGGGTTTCAATATTATTGTTGTATTAGTGAAGAAATATATCTTTCAAAAATCAAGAAAAAAGATGAAAGTTTATTTAATGATTTATTATTGTACCTCAATCAATAATTATTTTGTTATAGAATAAAAAATTATATGATGTGGAACTATTTGAAAAAAAATGGTCAAATTGGAAATGTCTTTTTCAAAGTAAAGATTTAGCGTAGAAGTTTTATACTACTAATGTTATATAGTAAACTTATGTAAGACTGATATTTATTTCATCCCCCTTCCATGTGTAATTGTAGGTGTGTGTCTGTATGTAAGTGTTTGTCTGTATGTAAGGGTGTGTCTATATGTTAGTGTGTCATTAAATATATTTAAATGTTTGCTTCTGCATGAACATATATGTAATTTTTTTTTTCTGTAAATAGAAAAAAGAAGATTATTTAATGACTTTTCAAAATAAATATATTCATATTATAATCATAAGCTTATAATATTCATCTATAGTTGTAACTAAATTGTCCATCTTTAATTCCAACAAGCACATATCATTATGCTTTATGAAATTTTTTAGACAAAAAAGAAGAAATGGAGTAAAAATCATTCTTGTGCAAAATTGCAGTAAATTTGCAATGTTCAGAACAGTTATTTATTTACGCAAAATTAATAGGATATATCCAGGATCAAATTTCATATAAATGCCATTGATGTGTGTGTATATGTGTTTGTTTAACTACATGTTTGTCCTAAATAGTGCCCTGTATCAAGAATTGTATTCAAAGCCTCAAGGGTGTATCAAGTTGCCTCAATTTTTATAGGAAAATTATTTATATTTTATGTTAGCTTATTATGTGCGTATATTTTAGCTTCCAGCAACAAACTTTTATGATATTTTTACCACAATCATCATGTCTGTCAGTCTGTTAGTGCAACTGTTTGCCTATAGACACATGGTTAATGCTATTATTTAATAGGTCACTTTTTAGCTCTCCTCAAGATGTTATCCAACCAAACTTGCAGATATGTGCATCTATGTACAAATAGTGATACATGCCTCAGATGCTGAAACTGACCTACGTATTATGCTCCAGTGACTTCCAATAAACACCATGGAATGGGGAGATAGGAGGGTGTAATTAGTCTTATATTTTTCAAATAAAGTATCTAATCTGTTAGAAAAAGTATCCATCAGCAGTTTCAATGAATTACTTACATTTACAACATATATATGTAAATTTATTAACAAAAGAGTTTTTTCCCCCAGAATTTTAGAGCTAAAAATTCAGTTCATTGCAAAAATCAAGAAAAGTGTATTGTAGATAACAAAATGATGTGCATATCTAATAAGATGTCTGATTTTCTTGTAGTGGCCAAGTTAGAATTCTCACCAATGATGAAGAAGATGTAGAAGGCAAAGACAGTGATTCTGATGGCTGCAGTTTTTATAACACAGCCCAACCCCCACTAGGTAAATTAAAAAAAATTATTGTGTAATTCTTGCATCATTCTTGGTCATGGATTTAATTGTAGTGGAGGTAGCAATGAAACCCCTTTTGTGACAATAAGGTGATTTTTGAAAGAAATGGAAAGGTTACACAAAGTGAAAATTCATAATCCCCTCCATGCCTTTCACCTAAAATCAAGGGTTTCTTTAAATCTCCTCTCTAGGAACATAGGAAATAAACTTAACATTGATGAGCAGGGGTACATCTAAAAAAAATTGAATGCCAGATGGTATATCCCCCAAACTTTTTTATGCTTCTCTGTGAAATGCAATGGCATTAACTCCCTTTCTATTAATCGTGTGTCCTCTTTGTCCCCCTTGCCTATTCACCTTTGATAATAAATTACTGTTAATAATGTAATTATTAGGTCACTTGAACTATACAATTCCTCAATAATTATAATATACTTTAAACAAAAATACCTACATTTTTCTTATGTCAAAATGTACGATTGAAGTACACATGCACTTTACACTAAGCATAAATACTATAATCATAATTGTACATTTTTCATGCATACTCGCATGTTGGGAGGTTTTCGTGAAATAAAAAAGGATCAAAAGTTTCAGCATTTTTTTTTCATTACAGAGGATCCGAACCCAGACACAGCAGAAATAGACGTGAGTAAAAAAATTTATTTCATCTAATTTTGTATTAAGAGAAAAAGATTAACTGTGTTAAATGTGACAGTCCTACAGGGGTCTATGTCTCCTTTCAGATGAGTGACCTACGGCAGGAAATACTGAAGGCATCAGGGCGAGCCTTCAGAAAGAAGATGAAGCCCACAGTTCTTCATATGTTGCAAAGTGTATGTAAAAGTTTTAATATATTGGTGAAATTTCTATCATTGAAATTTTACTGTGACTTGTCATCAATATTTGAAGCAAATATTTTCAGTAAAAAAATTTCATGTCTACATTTGAGAAATGATGTCGGCTTTTCTGTTTGAACACTTATACTGTTACAAGATTTTTATGTCTTGTCTCATAATAAACCTACTACAGTGTAATCTGTCTGATCTGACCGTATACTGGCATGTGACAAATTTGGTATAGGGATCAACAGTGTGGATTGTACAGGTGTTGTGTTATACAGTTTGCACTGTACATCATAATATTACTCAGTGAAAGAGCCTGGAATAAATGTTATGATTCTTGCTTCGTTTAATTTCTTACTTTAGCGAGAGCATGGTAGAAACAAGAAGCAGCAGTTTACATTGGAGGATCAGAGGGTTATTAATTGTCAGTAAGTAAAGATTGTTCTGATAGGGAATTAATGCATTTGTCAGTAGTATAAATGAGTAAAAGCTGCATCGACTACTATATATGAGTTATATTTGCCCTTTTACACTTCTTAACAATTTTGCCCCGTTTTAAATTCGCCTATTCCATGTATTCGTAGTTAAGAAATTATACTGTGTTCTTTAAATTTGCCCCGTTGTAAATTCTCCCACTCGTGACAAAGGCAAAAGGGGCGAAAATAAAATGGGGTGGAAATTTCTCTTTCACAATAATTATATCACTGCTCAGTAACATTATAAGGAGAGGGAGTAATCTTGAATCATAATGCCCATCTGTCTGTATGTCTATAGACATTAGGTTAAGCATAGCAATTAGGTCTTTTTCTGGATCATCTGAAGTTTAATCAATAGTGAGATGTGGGTCTTGACTATGTTTTTGTTGGGTATATAGGACACAATTTATTTTTTTCTGCTTTTGAAATTGAAGCGTTTTTTTTTTTATTGTTGTTCAACATTGCAATGTTGGAATTTTCACTTGAATTGGGGAGGAGGGGGTGGGGATTGTATCAGCTTTATTTTGCTTCTATTAAAGTTTTCTCTTTTTTTAAGGTATTTGCCAAATCACATGAGGACAGTTGCCAACTTCCGGAACAAAGCTTTCTGTGGCACCTTCTCTAAAGATGGCAACATATTTCTGTCAGCTTCACAAGGTCGGGAATGTTTAATGGCAAAATTTTCTTTTTACAAACTGGAATTTATCCTAATGTGCAGATTTGTGTTCTTAATTTCTGAAATATTGAGGAATATTGGAAATTCACATTGTTTAATACATGTATTGACCTTTTTTTAAAAAAAAATACAAAACAGATCAAAATATCAGGATATATGATACGAGGGAAGGCCAATTTGATCTCATTAAAACAATACGAGCTCGAGATGTAGGCTGGAGTGTCCTAGATACTGCATTCAGGTAATATGGCTGCTTATTATGAGAAACATAGATCTTACCCATGATATATTTTATTCAAAATTATGTCTGCCTTTTTTCTTCAATGAAAAATTATTCAGGATTGTTTACTTTATGTAAAATAGATATTATGACTCCCAAGTTGCATGAAGAAATACTCTTAATTACTTTTCATTACAATGATTTTGTTTACCCATTTTACATATTTTTATATATATTAAAAATATTGTATTTAGAGCTGATTTTGTTAGAATAAAAAATGCTAATAGTTTTTTTTTTTTACTCCTTTGCAGTCCTGATGGGAATTACCTGATATACTCAAGTTGGTCTGATGCTAGTGAGTTGACATTGTTATGATATTAGTTAGACTCTTGGATAAATAAAAATTCTTTTTCATTAAAGCAATTAAGTCTTGTGGTCTTGTAGTATGGGTAAATTATTCTTCTGTCAAACTATGAATATTCAAAATTGGTGGCAGGAAATTAGATTTAAAAAAAATTATTTAAACTGATTAAAGTGAGAAACGAATGTTATTTTTAAATTACTGTATGAGCAGAATTTTTAGCGAGGATTAATTTTGGCATTATTAGCAAGGGTGCAAAGATGGCTAGAATTGAATATTACTAAGAATTAATTACGCTTTATTTTTAATAGCTTTTTGGGTGCACTTTTTAAAATTGCTAAAATTTCATCTTGCTAAAAATAAAATACCAGTTTTTTAAGGACAAATTGCTAAATTTGCGTCTTGCTAAAATTGCTACTTAAGTATATGGTATATTTTCATTCCTTTATAGTTCATCTATGCAACATTCATGGAGATTATGACACACACATTCCTCTGCCTCTGATGCCTGGAGACCATAGTTTTGCCATTTTCTCCATGACGTTTTCATCAGATAACACAGAAATATTAGGAGGGTAAGATTCTAAATTAAAGACATTTTATTTACCAGTAAATTGCAAAACAGGTAGACTTTACTTTACTGGTCCCCAGATCCGCAAGATCCTTGCGCTCGTTGGACTATGACGTAAAATTTACGTCACTCAACTAATAAGGGTTAACTGCAAAAGAAGAAAAAATTGTCTTTTTTTGCATAGCTGGAAACTTTAGTTAAGAGCTCATATCTAAACATTTTACATGGTACTGTATTTCAAAGAAGCCTGTAAGCTTTAAAGGGATTTAATTGTAAAATTGTTAAGTTTTCTAAAGTGTATGGGTAGTAATGATGTATATCTGCATAAAAATTTTGAGACCACAAGAGTTCCGAAAATTTGACCCAATTTTATTTCTTTATGATACATGTGATTTCATCTGGAGAAATATTTCTGTTCAAAACATTTTGATTATTTCAGAGCAAATGATGGCTGTCTGTATGTTTATGACAGAGAGCAAAATAGACGCACTCTAAAGGTAATGATACTTTTATACATGTATATATTTTTGTGTATTTTTCAATTTGTTAAGTGTATATAACTATGTATATTAATGAAGTAATCACGCAGCTTTTATTTGTTTCATAAGAAAATGTGATAGCAATCTTTAAACGTAAAATGAATGATTATGATGCTAAATTCTCAAAATTCAATGCAAACTAAAGACTATTGAATATATTAATGAAAGAATTTAATACAATTACATTGAAATCCTTAAAGTGACATTGTTTATACTGTGTCCATGAATTCATAGTTAAGAAAAGCATGTGTAAAACGTAGTTCAAACTTCAATGTCACATGGTAAAAAATATACATGTATTTTAGTGTATTTAGAAAGGTCTTGTCCCAAGTAATATACATGTGTAATATGAAATCCCTGTCTTATCTTGTTCAAACGATGTGACGGAGGTTCAAGTTTTTGTGACAGACTGACAGAAGAATAAGATTTAATGTCTCCTTGCTTTTGCGAAAGTGGGGGATAATTTTAAAGTACCACAATTTTACACAGATTAATGCACACGATGATGATGTGAATGCAGTGGCCTTTGCTGACAACTCTTCTCACATCTTGTTCAGTGGTGGTGATGATGGATTGGTCAGAGTAAGTGGCTCAGTGAAAACCTGTCTTGATTCTGGCATATGAAACTTTGATATTATAGATTATCTATTGATGATTTAATCTTTCAGTTCTTATTATCTCTGGGTAATGTTTGAATGAAGAAGAATAAATGTTCATGTCTTTTAGGTCTGGGATCGACGAACCTTACGAGAGAGCAACCCAACACCTGTGGGTACTTTTGGTGGTCATTTTGATGGAATTACCTATATTGATTCTAAGGTACTACCTGCATTGATTCAAATGAGAGAAAGAGAGAGAGGGAGATTAAATATGTTTGGATACACTCAAATAAAAAAGTAATAAAATAATAAAAATATCTCATTGATTATACAATGATTGTTTGGATTTTTTTTTTTTTACCTGTTTGGCATGTGATATTGATAGGGAGACGCTAGGTACTTATTGTCCAACTCAAAAGACCAGTCAATCAAACTCTGGGATGTGAGGAAATTCTCAACAGTGGAGGGAATAGAGGTACAGTGGGATATTTTCTTTACGTTTTCCTTTGTTTCAGCAAGAGTTATATTCAATAAAAATGGGGACAAAAGTATTTTTAAAAGAACTGAAAGATTTTTTTCTGCTTTGATGGCAAACTTTCATTTCTCGTTGTAAATACAAACTGTGTGGAAGAATGTAATCCAATTTTCTGGTTTTGTTAACAGACCTTTAGCAAGAACAGGTTACGAAGCCTTGTTCTATAATGCAACCTAACTGTGTTAATCCATGGTCAGAAATGGTCAATATAGCAGATAAAAAGGTTTATTTATAGAACAGATGACCTTTGTCCTAAAATCTGACCAACTTAAATAATCAGATTTTGTACTGAAAGTACATGTAGACTAAAGTGAAAATACAGCTTACAAGTTTAATTCTTAAGTCCTTTTGTAAAACGGGCCCCTGATAATGAGGAGAGTAGCGTTACCAGCATATCAGAAACCCTTGGCTAGCGAAGATGATTAATAAAGCCTACTCAACGTCTTTTGACCTGGACAATTCCTTTGATATTGACCTCACTTTTCATAATTTCTTTTTAGCCCAATTTCAAAAAAACTTTTCAAGATATTTTCATTGAGCCATATATGCTAATACATACTGATGAAAACTGTCCTACTTCATCTATATTTTTTGACCTTGCCTTTCTTTTGATATGGGAAATATGAAAGCCATATCTCTTCTCATTCAAATGTTATGACCTTAAAGCTTAAAGTTTTTATGATAGACAGATAGATGAATGGGATTTTTATGTGTTCTTGCTTTCACAAAAACAGGAGACCGAGAATGGTCAGTTGTTGTAATATATTTTTAGTTTGAATTATAATTACAGGGTACAAGGAGAGCTGTGGCCAAACAGAGCTGGGATTACAGATGGCAACCTGTGCGTAAAGCAGGTGAGAAGGGAGCAAATGGGGCCAAGATAGATAGAGGAAAGGGTACTAGGGTTGGGGTGGGGGGGAGGGGGGGGGGTTCTATCTCATACATCCCAGAAAATGGAATAAGGTAGAAAAAGTTCTACAAAGTTGTGGAGCTGATGCTGAAACTTTATAGGGTTATCCATCCACCTCTTAAAATTTGGCTTAAGTAAACACTGACAATTTTCTAAAAGTTAATTATAACTTGATTATGATTACAGTATAGCACAAAATTTCAAATCACTTTGCGGGGCAAAATTTGACAGAAATTATCTTCTCAATTCTCTAAAGGCATAACAGTCATTTATCCCAGATATAGTTATGTCTCGTATGTGAAATCACAATTTTTTGGGGTGTGTGTGTGTGTGTGTAATTTTTGTTGTTTTTGAGGGATGGAGAAACCCACGAATTTTCGACTCCCATGAAATGTAAAATCTGATATGGTATTTCTATTAAAAAATATCCCTACAAACCAATATTTTTTCCTCAAATTTCAAAAATTTGACCCCACGAAAATATGTGATTTTACAGTACAATGTATATACATGTATGTACATGTATTGAATTTTGATATTGTAGTGTGTAAAAAGAGAAGGATTAATGGTGATTCCTCCATAATGACCTACAGAGGCCATTCCATTCTACACACACTGATCAGGTGTCACTTCTCCCCGGAATTCAGCACCGGTCAGCGGTACATCTACACCGGCTGCGCCACCGGGGCTCTCGTCAGTAAGTATACGTAGAAAAAAAACGTGTAAGATGCTGACAGTCTCTATGAATAGATACATTGTACAGTGTATTTGTACATATACATGTATATTGGCTGATCCACAGGAGCACTTGTCAGTAAGTTTATGTAGAAAAAAAATACTGTAAATGTATTATATTTAGCGTGTACGATATTTGACGGAAATTGATTTTTGAACAAGTTAGCGTAGATTTGATTTAGCGCATTTCTTAATGTTCTTATTAATGTACATATGTGTAAGACATTTAGCATTGTACTTGAATTAGCGGAAGTTTCTTTCCGCCAAAAACGCTAAAAAGAATACACCACCAAATGTAATACGTTTACAGTGTGTAGGATGATGTCAATCTCTATCAATAGAGATATACATCAGTATCAGCACTTTATGTTTTTACGTAGAAAGGTGAGATCTTGTACGGATTCAAATACAAGTAAGTGTCAAAAGAGGAAGTTTGAAACTGATCAAAGTTGTCTTTCTTGTATGTACATGTACTTACAGACAAGATGCAAATTTAGATATTTAAAATTTTTGCAAGCTGCTACAAAAAAAAAACTACTAATATAAGCCAAAGTTAGCGTTCTCTGCATTTATGTATTTTTGCTGTGTTTAGTACTTCAGTTCAAATTGGAAAAATATTTTGACCCCCAGTCTTCATTATAGCTTGAAAAGTAATCACAATGGTACATTCAATGTATAGATCCTAGAGAAGTACCAAATCTCAGAAATTCCTTAATTTGAATATAGTTATTCTCCATATGTAGAGACTATTGTAATAATTCATGAAAAATAAAGTTATGTAAATATGTTGATATTTCAGTATATGACTTGTTGACGGGAAAAGTGGTGTCCAGACTGAAAGGCCATGCCTCGTGTACTAGAGATGTTTCCTGGCATCCGTACGAGAACATCGTAATGACCTCCTCTGTAAGTCTGGGGCATTTTAATAAATAATTCATCAAGACTCTTTCTTCATGATTCAAGAAAAAAATTCTTTAAATTAATTTATGGTAACTATGGGATGGATGTAAATGTTTTACTGCATCTAAATGATTCCTTAGTTAGCTTTTCAACCTAAACATTCTTTTAATGCAAAATAAGAGTGCACACTGTCTGAAATATTTAGAAACAGAGATTTCTATATTGTTAATTTTTTGTAATAAATTTATATTCAGAGATGTGCAAAGGGGCATAACTTAAAAAAATAACTATCAGTAATGTTGTTAAGGTTAAATACCTTGCTTATTGTACCTTGTTCTTTCCGCAGTGGGACGGTACGGTGAAGAAGTGGGACTACCAGCACGAGGAGGAATCAGACGAAGAACTAGACGAAGATTATAATGTGTTCGACGACAAGAAACGGAAATGTACGCGAACCACGAAACACGAACGGGTATCAAAACAACGTGTGTTGTGTGGAAATCGTCAAGGCCTCTTTGAATGATGCTGTTGATCATTAAGTATAGATTTCCACCATTTTTTACCACTAGTTCCTTATAAACATTGCTCAAGCAGGAGAGTTACAGTAGAAATATATTGACAGAGACATCATTCTGTTTATAGTTACTTTTCATCATGTGAATGATTTGGGGGTACCAGTGTATTTGTACACTGTGGAAGTTTTTATAAATGTGAATGGACATGAACTTGATTTCATAATGGACTCATTAATATTTTGTATGTCGTGTTTTTGAAATGAGGTCGCTTATGACAAGCTTACTCAGAGCACTGAAGGTACTACAGTAGTTTTACCTCTATTATGTGTAGCCTACCTTTACGTCCTTTGTACATATTAATTACCATAAATACTGCTTGTAACATATACTTGTATATTTATGTATATATAATTTTGTTACTTAATAATTACCGGTATCCTTTCACTGATTTTTTTTGTCTTTTTACCAATAACACCAATTACAAATGATTTTTTTAAACTAAAACATAAATTAAAAGGGGCAGAATCTTTCATAAATGATAGAGAAATACCTCAATATATTTTTTATCTAAGAATATATTTCTATTTAAAAAAGGTGATTTTTATCACTGAAAAACACACACTAAGGACCTTTTTGAAGTCCTTGTGTGTACTTGTAGAAATCCATTAAGGTTCATCAATCCTCTGATAAAGAAAGATAACTCTAACTGAAATAAATTGCTGTTATTTTTTTATAAAATATTCATGTTAAAAAGTCATTTTTGTCCAATTTTGCCTAGCTAAATATGCAGGAATTGCGTGGCATGTACTGCATTATAATTATGAATCAATTTCTTTTTGAAAATCATAAATATTAGGAAGGATTTTATATGAATAAGAAGAGAGATGATGACCTTAAATAATCGGAGGGTAGATGAACCTTAAATTATCGTGGTCAGTATATTCTACAGAGGGGTTGTATTTGTGAAATCGAGAGTGCATACAGTTTAATTGGAATTGAATATAATCTGTGAGATTGATACAGCTTTCTTATTTCACAATGCATTGTACCATGCACAAGACAGATACATATACACATATATATCTAAAACATGTTTTATGCAGGAAAAAGAATTAACACAGATTAATGCAGGGTTTGAAAACCCACCCTTTATTCTGTTCAAAAACTGGTATTTTAATATGAAATGTTTTAAAAATGTTAATCTTTATTCTTCGAAATGTTTTTGTACATGTTTTTTATTTTCTGAAACATATTTCATTAATTTTTAACTGATATATTTTTTTTCTTTGCAACAAACCATGTAATCCTAGACTAGCAATTGTAGATCACCATAGCTAACCAATACAATAGGTTTGATACATACATTCTGTTTCAAGGTGTACTTGGTACAGTATAATATAATGAATCTGGCGATGGCCATTTCTGTTTATGGTATTATTAGTACATGTAAATATCAACCTGTACAATAGTAGCCTATCAGAGTAGATCATGTGAAAATTTGTACTGTCAATTGCATGTGCGTGTATATTTCACAGAAAAAAGCGCAATGGCCAGTATTAGTAATGAAAGCCTGAGTATCTTTGTATAGTCTTTTGAGGATTGTTTTAAATATGTAATGATGAAGATCTTGTAAAGATACGTTTGTTTTATTTATGAGTTTGATTATTTTTGTTTGCAGACTGTAGCCATTACTTATTATGTATGTTAAGGTCTGTTGTTTGGTTACGTCCCTTTGTTATCATATATTGTCATATTTTTAAAATGTAGTAATTTGTTTTGATTTGTTTATTTTTAATCACATGAACAATGACAGTTTCATCCGTCTGTTTAATAATACATTTAAAACCTATTATGTTCGATTTTTGTCTTTGAAAGAAAAAATCTCGGATAGATCTAGATATTCACTTGATTCCAGATAATATTTATCTGTGTTACTTGGTATAAATATACATGTAAGCACTTTTTTTTCATTTTCACATTTAATTTTATAAGGGGGGGGGGGGGAGAGAAGATTTTCTGTGAATTTCAGCTGGTGAATGGGTATAAGTTTGAAATATCCCTGTCAATCATTCAGGAACTTCAAATATGTCAATTAGCACTGGTCATATAGAAAAACCCAGTGATGTGATTTTGGTACAAGCTGAAAATTACAATTTGATGCTGTTCAAGTTTAGATAGACTGTCTGTTACTGTAATTCTTTTTATGGTTTGTTTAATTTATGCTAAAAATGTATGCTTTATTCATAAGAACAGAACTATTATTGTGTATGTACTATACAACGTACGGTACCTAATGTTCTACTTGAACTCTTCTCAAGAACTGATGAAACATAAAAAGAAATTAAAAAATATTCATTTATTTTGTCTAAAAACCCCTAGATCGTGATTTTGCTTTCAGTATTCAAAAAAATGTATTCTAAAGGTATTGTATTATGATGATAGATACATGTAAAAGAGGGAAAAAATCAGCAACAGATTAATAAACTTGTAGGAAGAATATTTACTGATATTGTAGAAGTTCTGTGATTTTGTTGTTATCATTTGATAAAAAATGTTAATAATTTGAATAAATAAAACCAATAATGCATATTTGCTGTTTATTTCTTGTGTATTTTTATACACATACTTACAAGTGTATGACTGATTTCTTCTGTTCTTATAAACACTGCCATACAATTACTGTAAAATCACATATTTTTGTAGGATCAAATTTTCGTGGTTTGAGGAAAAACTCTTGGTTTGTGGGGATTTGAATTCGTGGATGAAGAATTGCTTAGTAGTTATGAATGTAACATTTTACATTTCGTGGTGGACATGAATTCGTGGGTCTATTCATACCTCGAAAACAACGAAAATTAAACCCCCTCGAAAATTTGTGATTTCACAGTATAAGGTTACTTTGTAAATTCTGTAAGGTAAGAATACAAGTCTAAAACAAATTTTAGATCATCCTAAATATTTGGGATCTGCTAGACTGTTAAAAATTTTCTTTTGGGGTTTTCAATAAAATTGTGCACCTATCTGATGGGGGAATCAACAAAACACTCATAGGCCACAATGCACACCCGAGAAACCTAAGCTCATTTGTTTTTCAGAACACTGAAACTTTTATTATAATCATTCAATAGAAATGCCCTAGCACTGCAAACCAGTTGCATCAATCTGCACTTTGGAAGCATTTCCTTGTTTACCCCTTGGGTTTCTTTTGTGTAAACTGAATCCTTCTCAAAAACTAGTACTCAAATTCTTCCCACTCTGAAGCTTCAAATTTTTGGATTTTAAGATTTTACTACAATAACAGGATTTCAGTTTAAGCTTTAATTATTTCATAAAAACAGCATTTGATCCATCAGTCAAAAATACAATGTTATATAAAAATATAGAAATTTGCATCAGATAACAGCACAATAATCAATGATTGGATATTTCTAGAATGTCTATAATTATATACACAATTTTTGCATTGTTCATGGCACTTGGTCCTTGCATTGAATAAAATTCCTGCCAAGCTTAAAATCACAGGTAATCACAAAACTATGTACAAATCTATAACATATACCAATAGAATGGTTATTTCTAACAAACTGTGTTTCACTTTTAACAGTATCTACCAAGCTTTTCAATTTGCAAAATTCAGGTTAATGTTTATAAATATTGGGTGATTTCAAATTCTACAAAAATGCATTGAAACTGGCACTAAATCACTCAATCTACTATGTTAGTGACTATCAGTGGAATTAGAGTGTATAATGTATACACTAGCTCAACATGTATAGCATCATTTTAAATTTATGAAGGCATATAAATGTGAATGGATTGGTTGATGTAAGGTTGCTGTAAATGTGAATGTTTTGATTGGATGTAAATGTGTTGGTTGCTGTAAATGTGAATGTTTTGATTGGATGTAAATGTGTTGGTTGCTGTAAATGTGAATGGTACCTGTAAATGTGAGTGACAATTGCTGTAAATGTGAATGTGATACTTGGCTGTAAATGTGAAAATTATTGTAGTTGTAAATGTGAATGCATTGATTGGCTGTAGATGTGAATGTGTCAGTAAGGTTGTCGTAAATGTGAGTGAGTTGTTTGCTGTAAATGTGAGTGCTGGTTGCTGTAATGAATTTGTGGCTGTAAATGTTAACATATTGGTTGCTGTCTCACAGTATCAATATCCTGGATGATTGTGAAAGCAAAAAAATCACAACAATTATCACAAGTGTTTCAATATTTAAGTCCCTAAAGCTCTTTTTAAGAAGGGTGGTTGAAAAGGGTGGTATGCTTTTCATAAGAGAAAAAATTTATATTTGTCTCTGCACTGTACATAATGTACCAATGGTTTTGTTAAATGAATTCAATAACATGTACTACAAATAAAACACATAAACAAATCAACATAAGTATTAAAATACCTTACAAATAAATATGGTGTTAATACATCTTGTGCGGATTAGATATCACTTCTCATATTTACAAAAAGTATATATCTACACAGAGATTCAGTTAAAATAAGGCTTTGCTACAATTCATGATGTCAAAGCCCATCTGACTTAAAGTAAGTAAAATCTTCATGCAAATATTTTATTATCAATCCTTCCTCTTAAAAAATTTAATCTAGCAAAGCACTCTGAAAGGAAATAACACTTTTTTACAGCCGTGAACAAGTGCCTACATGTATGCTGTAAATGACTTCCAAAATTTGAAATGAGATCAAAACAAAACAGAAACCAGATTTAAATATCAAATATTAAAAACATCTCCTGAATAAATTTAACATGACTAGATGTCTTTGAAAAACATATACAGCTAAATCTGCATAACATTTTTTTTTTTCAAAATGATGGCCACCAAAATGACTCAAACAAACATACTTATAAGAAATATTGGTCAATTTAAGCTTATTCACACTGGAATATATCTGGTTATAAAATGAAGATGTACAAAGTATAACTGTTTTTAACCATCCTAGTTAAAAAACAAATGACTTCACACAAACATATATTTAATATATGACTCACAAAGCCAGTCTGTATTATGAAGACACTTCTTGTTTGAATGAATAAGACGACCCATTGACTTTAGTGTAGGATTCCGTAGACAGTGGAGGGGATGAGATTGGTGATTCGTTGTGGTGTTGTATGGCCAGGTGGTCGATATTTGACGTCATTGCGGATGCCGTCAGGAGATGGTCAGCAGTGGACAGGGGTGGGGTTGGCGTTTGTATGCTGTGGTGCATTCCTAAATTTAAGGGGCTCCCCATGGGAGAACCCTGGCTGTTGTTGGGGGAAATGCAGGTATGGGGGGAAGGGATGGTGGCCGTGGCAATGGAGAGTACGTCTGCACTATTGGAGATCTGGTCGCTGAAATTGTTGACCATCAGAGATGGCTGTAGTGTGGTGGGGGTGGTTGATCCTGTGCTTCCATTCTCAGGAGCTGCTCCTGTTAAAATATTAAGATAATTAGGTTAATGATTAAAGAGGGATTTTTTAACCACCAAACAGCAAATCTTAAAGATCAACAGTAACACATTTATAAAAGAGATTCAAAAAAATCAATTTGCAATAATCAATTTTTGGGAATGCAAAAAAATTATTACAAAATCCAAAAAAAAATTTGTTTGGATCAATTTTTGTGAGTTAAAGTATACTGCAGATATCGTGAATATTTCTACCAGGCAAATAAAAGTTGGTTTACAGTATAGCAACAGCAAGATACAAAAGATAAAAAAATATTTAAACAATTTAAACCACAACAAAAAATTATACAAAATCCACTAAATTTTAACGCTAATCTTTAATTATTTGAAGAATTGCATGGAGGTGAACTTTTATGAACTTTGTTGATTACACCATACACATATTTTTTTTCTATGCATCAATGTTCATCTAAATCTATTCAGAGAGAAAATTCCACTTGCCTCCCAGTAACATTTCCTGCAGAAGATTGTCAATCCTTGCCATTCCAAACAGTTTGGCAAACTGCACCTGTTCTATCATCTGCCAGGTAATACTCTGTAGAGGAGGCAACATCAGGAGGATCTCCCCAAAGCGCCCCCTGGTGTCATACTGACGGTCGTTGATGTAGTCCTCCAGATTCACCTGAACCTGGTAGCGGAAGCTTTTGATTTTCTGGGGATCACTCAGTCCTTTGGCATCTGTCAATAAATACATAGTTTTCTGTGAAAATTAAAGACATTTTGGCCTATTAAGTCTTTTGAAATTTGTTTTAATAAAAAATTATACAAATAAATGAACACAGAAACTTGTTTTTATATATATGTTTAAAAAAGCTTTTAAATATATGAATTTTAAAAAAAAACTATCAGTCAACACGTGTACTGACCTGGATCAAAGAAAACAATGGCTTTTAAGCAAAAAATCCCATTTGGAATTGGTTGGAAAGAAATCCAGGATTCTGCTGGCAACACGACCTATTTCTACTTCTGGGGTATTTCTGGGAATGATGGCATCATTGCCTAGCAACAAAACATCCTTGACCCCTAAAGATCGTCTGGCCACACCCATAATCAAATGCTCACCAGCATGTGCTCTCAGCAGTGCAACCTGGGAAAATAAAAAAGTTTTTAAAAATTGTACAAAGGCATTTCATTGAAGAGTATGTATTAACCAGAAGTCTCTGTTGAGACTGTAGCTCTACTGGTTTGTACTTTAAACAAAGAAAAGGGGCAGTTGGGACCTGTAAATTTACATGTATCTCAGTGTACATTAATAGTTAACACATGTATTATAAGCACCTGTATTTGATTGCAAAGAAAACTTAATGGCTTTCAAAATCAGTTGATATACAGTTGATAATCAGAATTATGTATCTTAGTGTGGTCTACTTGTGTGCAAAGTTATATTGAAATCAGACCAAAACTGTAGGAGGAATAGCATTTTGAATGTTTTTCATGGAAATTTCTATTTTAAGTAACCATGCAAACACCGTTCATAAAAATCCAAAACCGATTTCTACTTCTACCTGTGTGTCAAGTTATTTCTGGGAATGATTTTGGCATCATTGCCACTGCAACACCGCAACAAAACATCCTTGACCCTTGTGTGCCAAGTTATATTGAAATCAGAGAAGAGTAGCATTTTGAATGTTTTCCACGGAAATTTCTTTTTAATAACCACAGGCCACACCCATAATCAAATGCTCACCAGCATGTGCTCTCAGCAGTGCAACCTGGGAAAATAAAAAAGTTTTAAAAAATTGTACCAAGGCATTTCATTGAAGAGTATGTATTAAGAATCATTTGATACAGTTACTACAGTAAAACATGTTTAATCCAGATGTTGTTCCATAATTTTGCCTAATATGATGTTAACTTTTATTCCCTTTGCACCAAATATCTGTAAATGTACTTTTCTGTTGGGAAAATAATTCAATGGAATCAAAACAATGGCAGAAAATTTGCAAAAATTAAAATGCACAGAAAATGAACTTCAACAATATACCTAATTCAACCCATTAATATTGAACAAATGGCATCTGGATTAGACAAGTTCCCCTGTAATTGGTGCAATATTTAGTTTATTTACCTGATCATCCAGGGCCAGCTCACAGAAGCAGGGAATGTATTTGGCCCACTCTACCAGAATGAGCAGCTGCTGTTTCATCGACTCACAAACATCATTAGCTGTGGCTACCAACTTCTGGGACAGGTCTACGTTCATAGGTGAAGGGGTGATCTATAATTAAAAACATTAGGGGTGTACATTATAAAACCGATTGTCAGTGATTGGCAGTCTAACTTATTCCCAAAAGTATCAAAATGTGCTTTCAAACCAAATGAATTAATGTTAACTATGCTTTTATTTTAAGAAGGAAAAGTTTACAATATTTTTGTAAACACAATTGGCAATTGAACCATAACAGTTTACTACTATAAAAATCGTTTTTTTTCTGTATTAGAAATAAAGATACATTTTGTTTTCTTCAAATTTCTGTTTTTATATTGTTAAAATTTTTCAATTTAAAAGGGTGCAGAAATATCACAAACCTGTCTGGAAAGAATTTCTGCATTTAACAGTGTACTGACGGAGAGGGAGTTTGTCTGGTTCACGTCCTCATAACTGGTTCTCCTCACACTGATTCTATCTCGCTCATTCTGAACAGCTGTGGAGACATCAAAAATGTCTTCGTCAAGAACATCATTTTTTAGCATGAAATTTTTTGTAATAAAAAAGACAAAGAAAATTGGTAGACAGTGAAAAAAATAAATCAAGAAAAATATTTTTAAAATATTGGTTTCAATTGCTAGGATATAAAAGGGAAAAAATCAGAAAAATTATTTTTCACATATATTGCATCTATAAATTTTAAGAGGGCTAACATGTATACTTTTTTCTGAATCATTATGGTACAACAGATACATACAGTGTATACAGTATTCCATTTTACATTACCGGTAATACTTTTAAAAGACATCAAGTCCAAAAACGTAGGTACATAATTATATTTAACTACAAACTGCAATAAACCAAACATACATGCCATTTACTTTTCAAAACCAAAAAAAATATATTTATTTATATCTTCACTTAGAAGTACAGCTCAGCCCAATCTTACCTTCTTTCTTCATTCCTGCCCGGAAGCACTTTCTGAGACGACAGTATCGACACTGATTTCTCTTGTCTTTGTCCACGACGCAGTTCCTGCTGAAGCGACAGGAGTAGACGTGGTTCTTCCTCACGCTCCGCCTGAAGAATCCTTTACATCCGTCACAGCTGGAAGCTCCGTAGTGTTTGCCGGTGGCCCGATCACCGCAGATGGCAC
Source organism: Saccostrea cuccullata (assembly GCF_032062105.1). Lineage (NCBI taxonomy): Eukaryota > Metazoa > Mollusca > Bivalvia > Ostreida > Ostreidae > Saccostrea > Saccostrea cuccullata. The sequence goes on along the minus strand of NW_026918760.1, from coordinate 40,450 downwards.
AGTACTGGCTCATGCCTTGGGTGGGGGAGGTACTCCCTGCTGACGGCATAGGGCCCAGAGCCCCCATTGTCATCTCCGGGGAATCTTTAAGAAAAAGAAAAAAAAATCCTTTCAAAAATGGACTCCTTTAAAATTTTGACTGAAGTTTCAAGGAGGAGGAAACAAAAGGGAAAATACATTAAAAATTGGCTCAATTTCTTCAAATTTTAGAATTTTAAAATGAACAAGTCTGCTTCCTTTTCTTTTACCTGGGTCATATTCATAATAATACTGCTGCTGTGTGGCTGCCTCTAGATAGCTGTAGAGAAAGCTATCACAATCTCTCATTGTCATAGAATAGACCATTAAATCAAAGTGTTCTACACAGTTATACTAAGGACTACCTCTCAGACAAGGACTGAAAGTAGGAAAACGAATTTGATATTTCTCCCGAGTTTTATAGTTGCAGCCCATGACAGTCTCTAGGTATTGTATTAGTCACATGATGTCAACAATGCCCTTCTGGACACACCTCCCCCCAGACCTGGTAAAACCTGAATGGACTATTGCTTAATTCTTTATCTTAACCCTCCACAAAAGAGATAAGGACTGAATCAGATGGGAAAAATGGTTATTTTATATACACAAAACAGCAGCAAAAAAAATTAGTGCCCATAAAAACCCAATATACTCAAAATAATTTAGAATCTTTAAAAAAATTCTATAAATCCATTTTCATTTTTTTTCTATTTGAATAATCATTTTTATATTGGTACTTTGTTTGTTTTATTTCTTTAACTAGGTTGTAATAATTATTATCTATTGTTATCAGTGGGTGCCTGATAAAGGACTTGAGAAATATTTGAGCGTGTGTGTGGTAACCTGAGGAATGCAAACATGATTGACACGGAAACAAGTGGATTCACACCTGAAACTGTTACAGTAGATGCCTTTATCTACCAATATTTGTCCATACTGATTAATTCTTGTTGATTTTTGAATTAATACCAAGCTACTGTCAGAGACTTATACATGACTTACACTGCAGGACCTGACACAGACAAACTGAGAGGGAACAAGATCAGAATTAGTTTTTCCATCTCAATTTTTTTTAAAGTCAATATTGTTTTTGAAATAAGTGTACTCTAAGCTGATAAAAAAAATTTTTTTGATTGCTTACATTCTCCCACTTACCACTTAATTAGAACTAAAGAAAAAATTTGAAAACTAGATTTTTATTTTCACGCATTCTTAAAAAAAAAAGAAAACTGAACTAAATTTTATTTTTATTCTTAAAAAAAAAAAAAAAGGGACAAGCCAAAACAAAAAACCTCAACCCCCCCCCCCCCCATTTGATCAAGAAATCTTAGTCATAAGTTCATGCACCTCAAATCAGCAATAACATGACATTATATTTTGAGAAAATAATCAAATTTTGCCCTGCAAGAAAGCAGTACCGCAGTTATCGTGAAACGGTCTATTATATTTTGAGACATCAAATTTTCCTTTGCGTTTTTTTAAAAATAAAAACTAAATTATATTTTACATTTCTTTGGTTCAGGAAAAATGGAATGCTTCTTGTCAAAACATTTATATATATTCCACGATTTTTATACATTCCACAGCTTACAATTCCAATGTTTATAATTCAAAACCACAAAATTGATAAAATGGAAAACATGACCTCTATGCACTCTAAAACTACCTTACATGAAATGTATTTAAAATAAACTTACAATCAAAACAATAAAAAAAAGATGAATAACAATCCATTATGAGAACTGAATGTTACTTTAAATCAACAACTACATATAAAACTACTTAAATATGCATTGCCATTGCAAGACTGAAGCCTCAATTAAAGAACATGGTTCACTAAGGGCCTTATTTGGCCCTTTGAATTTCCGAAAAAAATCAAAACTGCTCTAATAGATTAAATTTCTAATGGACCCTTGTCACTGTATATCAATTAAAATGACAATTTTCTTTCTAGACCATTATGATGTCATTAAGTGTGTCATTTTCCTCATATCTGAACCTTTAAAAAACGCCAAAAATTACCGAGTACTCTAAGTGTTTTTCAATATTTTGCATTAGCCCCCAACCTCTAATCTAAAATGTTTAATTATATGATGAAAGAATGTATTAGAAGATTCTTGTCCAAAAAAAATTTTGGTAGAGGTAGACTCATATATATATTATATATTTTTATAATTAGCTAAAGATGTTCTGAAATTCATCATTCTATTTTCTTCAAAATTCAAGAATATTGAAATTTCACAAATCCTATTTTGCAATTACTGAACTCTCAAAGGAAACTTTTCTTTTATCGTAAATGAATAACTAACTCTCTAACTATAAAATGATGGACATTTGAACTCAGTCAGTTAATTGGTATAAGGGACTGAGGGCCACTTTATGGAGTTCGTGAACCTTGCTAACTTTAAATTGTAGGCAAGCATGCAATCACTGAATGTGTCCACTAAACATAACATAAAGAATTAATTTTTTCAGTCACTATCTATCTTTTTAATGATTTTCTTTTCACTTAAAACATTGATGGCAATTAGGATTTTGTATTGTTTACAAATCATGATAAACTTCAACTGATGTCACGAAATGTCAATTGTTTTCAAAAAATAACCCTCTAAGGACTAAAGGAAGATGAAATAAATGTATAGAAGTCTGTATAGGAAGTTGTAAAATATTTAATTTTCTACATCACTTACAAGTGAAAGGCACATGATTTTTCTAAAAGTGATCAATTCATGAAGACTATAAATTTGATTTTATTTACTGTAGGAATAGCTATATGCCATTTTATTTTTTACTGGTATGCAGTTTTCTATAGAGATCCATTTCTTTTCTTGAACCCTGGCCGTATTACACTACAAGTAGCAACATTTCATCAATGACTAAATGGAAAACTTTTATTAACTTCATTACTACATGCATTTTTTTTCATTCACCAGTACACATGTACTCCAAAAACCACTTTACCATCCACTCATCCGCACGCAATGCAAAAATGAAACAGTCCAAGGTAAATACTCTGGAAAAACCAAACTCTCACATAGAAAATGTGACCTCCAAATTCTTGTCAACCCAACCTCTATCAAAGGGAGGGATATTTGTCAATGAGAATTGTCTAAAGTTGCCAACTACTTGAAATATCTATATCAGTAATATTCTCTGTTTAGCCGTTTGAGTGGTTCTACAGATCAGGTCTATTGGGTTGTTTATGCAGATTAGTGAATCCATAAGTCCCAAAATGCCTTTCTACTAGAATTTTGTCCAAGCCGAAATAATCTGTTTTTACCTGTAGAATCAGGTGTGTCTTAAGACTGATAAGCATTGCCCAAGATAGCGGTACAATATATTCTTGTATACAGTTGTATATCTTGATAGGACTTTTCAAAGTTTAGATTATTTTACTATATAGTCCTTAATCAAGATAGACTATCTAATGTATAAAGACAGTATTAAAATTAATACTCTTGAAGTTAAAATATTATATCTGAGAGGAGATGAGGGTTCTGATAATGACATAAGAGTCAAATCATATAATAATCTTTCAAAAATGAAAGTGCAAACTATATGTTCTCATAATGAAAATGCATCTACCAATCTTAAATGTAGATGTATCTAGTTAACTTTTTTTCAGAGCTCCACCACTCTACCACAATAAAAAAAATTAAGATATCTAAATTTACAGAATGGGAAATAGATTTCTAAAACCTATTATTTACCATAACCCCCTCCCCATTTCCTTAAAATTGCAAAGTTTTAGAAAAAAAAAATTATGAGCAATATGCAGTATTCAAACAATTGATCATTCAGTATTTAGTAAATGAAATAGAATTATGATATTTAGCCATTTAAAAAATTCTTTTGGAAAAATTAGCACTTATATATTACTAAGAAAAGTATGAAACTTCGGCATCATTAGCTCTATAGTTTAATATTAAAAAAAAAGAGAGAAAAACACAGATCTTATATTCACATACATTAAACCCCATCAAACATGTGCATGTGCAGAACAAACAAATTCAAACTATTGTGTGGTAGCATTACATTATTATCAAAAGATACAGGTATATAAACCTTTGGACAAAAGGCCAAAGACCAGGAGATTGATCACCAGGTAGACTCATTTAAAATACAGAATGCAATAACCTACCCAAATGGATATATGTAATCCCATCCAGATTCATTAGAGCCATGTTGATTTTTTAAACTAAGACTTGTTCACAACTAAATAATTAATAAATCTGGTCTGCAGCAAGGAGCTGTGATGTGGCATTGATTCTAAATATAAATCTTGCATGCAGTGTATAGATGCTCAATGTTGATGAATATAGGTAGGATAAGGTTAAACACTTGGGTACGTCAGGATTTAATCTGATAACACAATTATCATGTCAAATGTAATGTTTAATTAAGCATGATAAAAGTACCTGTATGCTAAAAACTGGTATAAATATTAAATCATTATCAAAATCATAAACAATTGTCTTGTTTCAATTTTTTCTTTTTTTTAGAAAAAAGTTCTTAAAATGTAAAAATAATCTTAAAATATTGTTAATTATAATATAGTAAAAGAAAGTAAAAATCAAAAATGTACTTGACTGTAGTTTAATTTTTTACATTGCTTGCAAGATTTCTTTTTTCTATCAAATGAGGCAATATCTTTATACGCTAATGAAGGCTGACATGGACCGTCTTGACATTTACGGATTTACCTGGTATTCAATTTTTTAAGATCCACAACTTCCAATTAAAGTGCAAAACGCTTGGCAAAGGAACACAGTTCCAACCCATTTTTTTTCATCAACTCAAGATTGTAGCGGCCACTGGCTTTGAACCCACAACCTTTGACTGATCTCGGAGAGAGTGCTCTACCGAGTTACTTTGAGGGTGAAAATCAAATGTGTACTCAAAGTGTACAATATGTATAATTCTACTAGAATAAAAAACTTGTTACAAATACTACATCGATTTTCCTTGTTTCCATAATCTTCAAGCATATATAGATATAGCATTATAAAATTACTGGCATATCAAGGAGCATAAACAGTTATTCATTCATATAGTTCAAGAAAAATATAAAAATCGCATTGTCACATATATACTTGTCAGAATTTATAGCTTGATAAGATAAGATTTGTGACAAAATGTGATACACATGCAGGTTTTGAGATAAAGATCAAGTGGTTTTTCTTCTCATGTCATTTAAAGACTGAGCCAATAAAAGATTGTTGTTTTCCAAAAATCATTTATCCTTAAAAATAAAATAAGTTTGGACTATCTACATTGGAGCATGAATTTTATCATCATATTACAGCAAACATTAATCTAGAAGATAATTTGGTTTAAGAAAGAATTATTAAATTAACTGAAACTTGAAGAATGCAATTTAAATTCAAACAAAATTTATTTAAATATTATATTTAGGGATGTCAAATCGGTCAATTTTCAATACTCGGTTACTCGGACGTTTTTCTGATCGAGTACCCGGGTACTCGGTAAAAGTGTAAATAAATATGAACAAGTAAATTGAAGACTGTAAAACATTGTAAACTCTTGTAGAAATAAAACCAGATGCACTGACAGGAGGCTTATCCGTAAATGTATTTCTTTTGTAATAATGATGAGCACTTCGTGCCCGACGAAATTTAATATAACATTTTTTAAAATTCAATTTATTTATCAGATAAACACAAGAAATAAAATCATAAGTAGTTCACAGTGTTTTGGTTTAAAAAAATCATAACTTTTTGTCGCGTTTGACGACCAGGTATCAGTCGTCAGAGCTACGTACAGTATCAACTTAAACTTGATCAAGTTCTCCTAACAGAGCGGATTTACGATTTTCGTACACTTTTTCGATCCTAGATTTTATAATATTACGGAACAGTATTTTGTAGTTTGGTGCAACGATGAACATCAGTTTTTTTTTTCAAGCCTTTGCCTTCAACCAGTTGTACATGTATTGGCATGTAATCAAACACAACCATATCAACAATCGCACGTGTAATATCATACGCTCTTTTCCCGAGAATTTACGGCTTCTCGGAGAATTGACAAAATTATCTAATTTATTAAACATACTGGATCGTAAACGATGTTCAGTGAAAACAAATAATTAAAGCCAAACAAAAATTAAGGAAGAAGGCAGCCGAAGGTGAGAAAAGCAAGGTACCCCAGATGCTTGGTCACGATAATTACTGTATAAACAATGCCACAGGCAATAACGGTCATTTAGAGTCGTAGTAAACCCGAATTACTGTATGTACAAGTGCAATGAGAATTTAACGTTTTAAAACAGATTGTTTAGTGCATTAATAAAGAAGCTTAGAAATATTCAAAAATATACATCCGAGTAACCGAGTACCGATTTTAGTATTCGATACACGTTCGAATTGGTCCCTAATTATATTATTAATACACTTTTATATAATTACTTAAATCTGATTCTGCATGGTCTCAAAACATCTTTGTTAAATAACATAAAAGTGATGAATGAAATCACACCCTCCAGTGAGATTTTAAGAACACAGCAACAGCCAACTTTAATTAAAGATGGATGATAATGTCCCCAAAAATATTGACTGTGCAAATTTTAATATGCAACGTACTTTATAGTTTACCAATATTGATGTACTGTATGTATGCATGTATCTGTATATAAAACATTCAGCATAATATGACAATTAATGCATGTTGTTGAGGGACAGAAATTTTCACCCCAAGAAAACGACTGTCGATTATGGTAACATGCAAGCAGGCTGAAAATGGTTTTCCTCAGTTGTAGTTTTTTTTAATGTTTGTAGTGGAAATTTAAAAATTCACAGACATGCAAAGGAAGATTCAATGTAATTTTTTTTAATTACACACTATTTAATTATCAATTTTAAAATGTCATAATTTTAAGCTAATTATTGATAGGTATTGTGTTAATCATAACGTCTGTTATGCAACATCTGTCTGATCATAACAAAACTTAATGACATTATCCTTATAATACAAATTTCAATGAGTTTGAAAGTCAATATGATGCAATAATCCATCCTCTCTTATATTTGTGTTTATTTTACAAGTCCATGAGAAATAAACATTAGGATGCCACCAAATATGACAAGAGAGTTCATAACAGCCCGGTGGGGGGAATCTTCTCACGGTCCCCTCACCTGCCAAACATATCCCCCTCAATCTCTTGTGACTGACCAGAGAATCCTCCCTATCTTATAAAATTCATCACTTGTTTTTGTGTGATGAACGGTAAATGATTTGGTACTTATCAGATATTTGTGGCTAGTTTGATACCTTGTAAACCCAGATCAAACAGACTGGACAAGCCCTTATCTGCAGAGTTTGAAAGTCTGAGCCTAGAACTACTTATTTACTTAAGTATTTCTTATCTACGACTTTAAATAACTGTAAACCATAAATTATCAATGATTATTAAAAAGACAAATAAACAAAGATTGATCATTAAAGGGGAGAGAAATACAAAATGAATTAAAATGTGACAAATAATTAAAATACATCAAGCATTAATGTAAAAAAATATGCAGTTCAATTTTTTAATTTACACTAAAGGGATGCTTAAGGATGAACTATAATACATAATTTACATATATTTATCTTGTAATACTTTTAATCTACAATGTAGGTAAATCAAACAAACACTTATCTAAGAATTATCAATCCAACTTATCAAAGGGGAGATAAACTCTCTGCTGAGGCTGTAGCTGTTATCTCCCTTTATATCACTGACAATGATGTTGTACCATCCTCAGATGGGCCTGGTACATACAAGTATCTACATGTACATTTACATTACTTGGAAAGGAATTCATTTATCACAATTTTTCGAGTATTTTTATCTTTCTGTTACAGTCTTTTGACCTTTTTGGAAAGGTTCTCAATGGATTTTTGTCAGATTCTACAAGTATTATACGCATCAGCAGTTTTTCTTAGCTGTAATATTTATCAGAAGCATACCCACCCAAAGTCCTTGAATTTTATCAAGAATATAAGGGCCTCAAATAAGCTCCCTGTCTTAAATTTTCTTTCATTTTTGTAATGGTCAGCAGAAAAATAAAAGCAATACACATTTACGAGACCTATAGCCATACATGTAATACCTACATGACTCCAAATACATAATTCCTTTTCCTTTAAAAAATAAACGGACACACTCATGTAATAATACAACTACAATTCTTACTATGATTCAAGTACCTTTAAATAGCCACTTAAAAACAAAAAATATGAAATCAATTTGCATGATTTATGATCACCCAGATTTAATTATCGTGAGAAAAATTAATAATTTACAAAAAAAATATACATCTGTATTCTGTTCCTGGTGTGACCACACTAAAAATCAGGAAAGGGTGGAGTTGGTGTATACAACATTTTTAACTTCACTGGATGAAAAATCAATAAAACCTTCTTAGAGTCCATGTACATGTATTTCTTTTTCCTCTTGTGGCATTAATAACTAGTCGTATCAGAGAGTACCATATTTATGAGACACTGTGAGAATTATTTTTACCCACCTATCCAGTGAATATTTAAAGCAAAACCCTTAATTTAAAACCTGAAATTTGAAATACATTCATGCTTTCCTCAGAAATAAATTTATAATGTTTACACGAAGTCTTTCAAAAATAGATGTTCGGTTTTTCTAATTTTATTTTTGTTAAACATGTAAAAAATATAGAGATTAAAATTTCACCAAATGTTTTTTTTTCAGTGCTCTTTTCAGAAGGATTTCTTCATATTCTTCTTGTATAATTAATATCCTTTAAAAATAAATTTAATATTACTGATACAGTATTGGTATTCATTGGTGATTAAAATTATATAGGTTTATTTCACTTAACTTTAATAAAAAAAAATTAAATCCCTAATAAATTTTAATCTAAAAGTAAAAAATTTAAGTTTTTCTAGAGACCAGCATCAGAGGACATATATCAAATAATACTTAAATTATTTAAATTAATTAAATTAAATTAAGTAATTAAAATAATTAAATTGAGGAATAAATTCTTTTTAATTCATAATGAGCATCTGCATAACAAACAACCTCTTTCCCTTTTGAATGATACAGTGGGATCTCAATATTTCAGTGACGGTTTTTAAAGATAAACATCGTAAGAGGGAGGTTGTACTGTAATTTAAACATCCACAAAATTCCTTTTATGAAAGAATGTATCAATAACCTTGTTGTCTATAATTTAAGCAGTTTAAAATACCAATATGCCTCCTTCTAGGACTAAAATTTTAATTAATTTTTTTTTTTTAGTTTAATTTAGTTCTTTTATTTTCACCATGCACACCTTAAAAAATTCTCAAAAATTCAGAATTTGAATGGTTTAGAGATCAGTTTTGTCATCATAGTTAAGGAAGGGTATTTTTTAATTTAGGGGTTGTATATTATTTAGTTTAAGCATTAATTATTATGATCAAGTAGTTACAAATATACAATTAAAATGCCTACTTGTTAATGAAATGAAAAAATTCTTAAATGATTAAAAAAAACACACCTAATTGTTAATTTTCTTGCATTTTCTAAAAAAAAAAGAAAAATTATCCTTTAGTCCTTCAGTTGGGAGAGCATTAAGAAAACAACAATTTATTTTAAGATGACCTTAGGCCATTAATTTAAAAGATTATAATTTTATTTCATCGAATATATTCATGTATTAAAATTTTTCAGATGACAGCAAACTAATAAAACGATTTTCAAATTCCAGAATAAAATAAAAATGAATTAAAGTAGCAATTCTAATCTCTATTTTAAAATTAAACATATCTGAATCTGGTCTACTTTTGGAAGAGAACATACAATGCATATCATTTGATACGTTATACATATAAAGGGGAGGGGGAATGTACACCAGTCATTAATTTCTGTCATGTTAGATGAGTTATCCTTCTTGAATCTCATATTCATTAATTCATTTGAATCTCTTTATTATGTACAAGGATCTCCTTAACCAATTATTGATTAATTTCTTTAAAATATGTGGTGAATATTAATTTTATCAATATATTATTATAGAAATGTGCAAAAGAGAAATCTAAGCCCTAATTCAAAAGCTTTATTTAAATTTCAATTTTATTAAAAACATATTTGTATACATGTATTCATTTTAAACAGAGTACTGGGTAGTTAAAATTCTCTTATAAATAATATCCTTGCTCAGTTAAAATCCATTTTCACTAACATATTTATGTTCCATCAATTTATCCCTTGATCTTCAGTATTTTTTATGAAGGAAACAACTGACTGCATGAAAAAAAGTTACTGTTTTTTCAAAATGGTTTAAAATCTATATTTTTAAAATGAAAATCATGTATGTAAATAATAATACTTCAATAAAAATAAAATAATTATAAAAAGAGGCATAGATGTATACCTCACCTACCTCATTTTTTTTCGTTTATATAAAGTATATTAATATCCACAATGTTAGAATTATATAAATATTTACAAATTATACCAGTGGAAATGTAATCACAAACTGACAAACTCGACATCTCATAATAATATTTATAAATATGGCTAAAGCTTAATTATTAATTATCTTTGTACATTGGACATGGCATGAGGGAGAACAAATTTCACATCAGCTGTATAAAGGGCAAAATTAGTCTAGGTTCCATTCATTAACTGTGCACTTTGACAACAGATAAATAAAGACGTACTCAGCCATAGTCTGCTCATCAGACATCACACAGATAAACCTAATCACCCCATACAACTTACAGCCACACGAAAAACACTACTGTCTGCTGAAAAAAAAACTGTCCACCGTCACGCAGGGTACACACAGGACACACACTGTTGATGGTGTATAGGACACATGCAATTTGTAGCTTTATATAAAGTAAATTTAGGAAGACATGATACATATAATGTGTACCATATTAATTAAACAAAGACTGTACTTGAAATTTATTTGGTATATGTGGATATGTAAAAGTTTCTACACTGTGGGGTCACTCATTGTCCAAGCAAATTAAAGTACTGCAGATGTACACGTTTCACATGCTATTAATTTAGCCAATTTCACACACATGCATAAAGTTGAAACCTAAGAAATCTGTCTACCTGCAGATTGAACAGAAATTGTGATTCCACAGAACTATGACCCTGTGGTAAAAGTACATTTACAGTAACTGTATTGGGTGGAATTATCTTCACTATTCAGCATCCCTTAGTAAAAAGAATAAATGATACCTCAGCAAGTGTAGTTGATACCTTCAAGTAAGTACTACTAAGTTAGTAAGTGTACATATACCTAAAAAAAAGTGTAGGTGATTACCTCTGTAAAAGAGTAGGTGATATCTATAAATACATGTAGTAAGTGAACATGATACCCCAGTAAATGTGTAGGTTATACCTTTATAAAAGTTGAGGTTATACGAGGTGACACCTGTAAAAGTATAGATGATACCTTTCATTTTCAAGGGTTTTACATTCAATCGGACATATCATTTCACAAATCTGACATACCTGAGAACCTATTCAAGAAAAGACAACTTCATGTGCTGACATTTGAGTTGAGGTCGTTGACTATTGATAAAAATAAGGGAAATTCCTTATTATGTGATGAAACTTATTATAAATGCCTACAGAATCTCTATAAGTAAACAGCACCCAAGTAGTTCTTACCTTCAGTACCTCAAAACATAGGATGGAGAAAAATGTGTTCAACATGTAGTGGGATGGGATATAGTGTGTGTTCAACATACAGTGGCATGAGGAGGAAAGTGTGTTCTGCACAGTGGGTTGGGGAGGAATGCATGTTAAACATACAGTGGCATGAAGAGTGTGAATTCTGCACATTTATCTAAAGGATGAGGAGTACTTAGTATGTGTTCTGCTCAGAAGGATGGAGAGGAGTGTGTTCAAAATACAGAGGGATTGAGAGGAGTGGGTGTTCTGCACAGTAGGACTGAGAAGAGTGTAGCATTGGGAAGGAGAGTGTTCAGCTACTGTGGCATGGGAAAGAAAAGTGTGTTCAACTACTGTGGCATGGGAAGGAGAGTGTGTTCAGCCTACTGTGACATGGGAAGGAGAGTGTGTTCAGTTACTGTGGCATGGGAAGAGTGTGTTCACCCTACTGTGGCATGGGAAGTGTAGTGTGTTCAGCTTCTACACTGGCATGGGAAGAAGAGTGTGTTCAGTTCTGTGGCATGGGAAGAAGAGTGTGTTCAGCTACTGTAGCATGGAAAGGAGTGTGTTCATACTACTGTAGCATGGGAAGAAGAGTGTGTTCATACTACTGTGGCATGGGAAGGAGAGTGTGTTCAGCTTCTGTAGCATGGGAAGAAGAGTGTGTTCAGCTTCTACACTGGCATGGGGAGAAGAGTGTGTTAAGCTTCTACACTGGCATGGGGAGAAGAGTGTGTTCAGCTTCTACACTGGCATGGGAAGAAGAGTGTGTTCAGCTTCTACACTGGCATGGGAAGAAGAGTGTGTTCAGCTGCTGTGGCATGGGAAGGAGAGTGTGTTTAGCTTCTACACTGGCATGGGAAGGAGAGTGTGTTTAGCTACTGTCGCATGAGAAGGAGAGTGTGTTCAACTACTGTGGCATGGGAAGGTGAGTATGTTCAAAACACTGTGGCATGAGAAGAGAGTGTGAACATCTACTGTAGCATGGGAAGGAGAGTGTGTTCAGCTATAAGAGTGAAACGGTTCACCTTGTTATCGATTCACCATGGTATTTTTTCACGGTTCGATACACAGTACAAAATCTCTATTTGCGGTTCGGTTCGTTTTTCGGTCGGGATTGTCATTCAATCGGGTTTGGCATATTTAGGTATAAACATGCTCCTCCATATAATTAGTTCTAAAACGTAAATTTTTTTAACTTTAAGTTTGTAAAATAATTTTTAACAGTCAAATCAATTAAATTGATTTCTTCTATCCATTTTGCACATAAATTATTTGACTAGATTAAGTAAAACGAAGCATAAAACAACAGTTGGAATTTTTAATTTCTATCAAAATGTATTGTATTGAAAATAACCGAACCAAAACCAAATTTTACGATACATATCGAACTGTGAAGGAGGCGTATCATTTCACCCCTATTCAGCTACTGTAGCATGGGAATGAAAGTGCAGCCTCCTGTGGCATGGGAAGGAGAGTGTGTTTAGCTACTGTGGCATGAAAAGAAGAGTGTGTTCAGCTTCTACACTGGCATGGGGAGAAGAGTGTGTTCAGCTACTGTAGCATGGGAAGGAGAGTGTGTTCAGCTACTGTAGCATGGGAAGGAGAGTGTGTTCAGCTACTGCAGCATAGGAAGGAGAGTGCAGTCTCCTGTGACATGAGAAGGAGAGTGTGTTCAGCTACTTTAGCATGGGAAGGAGAGTGTGGTCAACAATGCAGCATACTAAAGGATTTGAACAATTATGTTTTCAAAATACAGTAAGATGGATGAGGAGGAATTTGTTTTATATTGAATTGGGAAGTGTATGTTCAGTATATAATGGGATGAATGCTTTTTCACCTCGGAATTTTTTTGTAACAATCTTTGTTTAAACATCAATTATAAATTCTAGCTTTGTGCCATGGAAACATTGATTTCTTGTCTTTGTCAGCCATGTTGATGGGAAGATTACTTCCCCTTGGCTACCAATGGGTCACTAAATTTTAGTGACACCTATTTTTGGTAAGATTAGTTCAATATTTCTTTTTAATAAGAACAACTTTTTGGATATCTAGATGTATACAATACAAATAAATGTTTGAATCAAACTTTTATAAGCAAACAATCTGACAAGTGCAACTGCACTAAAATGAAATTCTTAGAAAGAAAAAGATTGATTGTTTATTGGAAACCATATAATGAAGAGAAAAACACAAATTATACTGAATATGACAAGTACTTAAAACTCCTAGATCTGTTTTGATATTAATTGGCATCACTAGCAGCAAACTACTTAAACATTAAGCATGTTAACACTTGTGATGTCATAACAGAATGTAAGATAAACTAGTGCCACTTAAGATCAAACACTTTAACAGGTCTGTCTAAGAAGAAAACAACAACCCATCCAATAACTTGATGATCCTCTCTATACTGAGAAAAAGTGGTCCCTGTTTTGTTTTCACTTTCTAGCCATCATCCCAACATCAATAGAAATCAATTTCAGGTTGTTTTTTTTTGTGGGGGGGGGGGGGCAAAAATTTTCAGGTAGGGGGACTCTCAACAGCTAAAATTTTCATGACAAGCAAAAGAAAAAGGTCATCAGATGTTTTTACCAAGGGGGCAAAAGCATATAATAGTTATCAGCAAAATTATTGGGATTGGGGGTAGGGCAGTTCCCTGAGTTTCTCTGTGTCAAAATGAGCCAATGTATTAATTAGTAAGTATATAACATTATAACATTTAAGAGTAAAAGTGATACAACAAATATATTTTTAATGCAAATTACAGGTGTGTTTAAATGTACACACATTAACATGAATATTAATGCACTTTAGTATAAATAATGTTCATACCCATGGAAAAGGGAGGCGAACACAAAGTTTGAATGACTGAAACTTTCAATACCTGGAATAGTCAAGGAAATGAGTATAATTGTTCAAAGATAGTTGGGCAATGAGATGGGATAAGAGAGGGAAGCCATATGAATAAGACTGCAAAAACGGAGATGGGGAGGAATAAAAAGGCTAGCAAAATGGAGAATATGAAAGAGTTTTATGTCCCATTCCATAATTTTTCACTCATAGTCATATATATACCAATTAATACTTGATATCGCGATAACTTAACTCAGCAAAACTCTTTCGTGATGGAGGTAATTTAAGAGGCAGCATTGTAGAAATCTTGGTGGAATACCTTGCTAAACAATCGCTGAACCAGCCTAATCAATTTTTGAGAGGAGCTAATCCTAAATAATACATTTTTAACTATATTTTTAACTAAGCGGACTCTTCTCATTAAAGTTTCAATGAAAATTGTCACATTTTAAAGCTTATAAAATATTCTAAACTTTCCTTATTTGAAAATCTGCTATTTGGAGTTCAATCCTCTGCAATACATTGTACTTTTGGCATAAAACTGTTCAAATCATTCAATTGTCACTACTGTAAACAATGTCATGTGACCCAGAAATCTTGCGAGATTTAAAGCTATCTCGACTCCCCCACAAAAGAGCAGTGGTAAGTTACATAACTGCGAGGTACTTGCAATATTACGTATTGAGACATTACTATATACATTACCAGTGAAGGGCCTTAATTCAAATTTAGACCTTTTCTTGGTAATCTGAGGGCCATTGAGCAGTGAGGGTTCTTTATAGTGCCAATGCCTACCATGACCAGGTCCTCAGTTGGTCTCATCCAAAAGTCTGCACTTTCACTCACTTCAAAAAACTGAACACTTCACAAAGGAACAGTTACTACCTATTTTTTTATCCCGATTACTTAGGTCAATGGAAGCAGAGGTTTGAACCCACAAGATTTATTTATTTATTTAATTTTTTTTTTTACAAAATTGATATATTAAATCTGATTCATACAATTAAATATTTTCTTACAACAGAATGCAAAGTACCTTATATTGAGTGTAAAAGTGAAAAGCCTAACTTATTATCTAAAAATGCTCATGACCTGATTAAGAATATTTGAACAACTGTTGCTTGCTAGTTTTGGAAAAGTATGGAACTTTGATCTATGGTCAAGCACACTTCAAATCCAATACCCAAACCTAATTGTGTCAACCAATGAAACTTCACCAGCAGGTTCGAACTGCCTGAAAACAGACCTTTGAAACCATTGACATCAAAATCACTACAGAATTCATTAATACCACAATCATCTTCACTAGCCAAGGGTTTCCAATCTGAAATATACTCTACAACCCTTGGTAGATTGTAGATTTTGGATTGGAAATCTTTGGCTAGCAAAGAAGTACCACAATGTGAGGAGACTAAACCATGGAAAAAAGACAATGTCTTACCGTAAAAGCAAGGGCCACACCACTGTTGGCTTCTTTCTCCAGTGATCAACATTATGACAATGGTGTTAGTACGGCACTCTCATCAGCTGATTCAAGTAGCCAAAATATGACACAGAATATGGGTTAATTGTTCTGTGCTTTAACAGTCATCCCCATGTGTTTATTAGATCAGCATTACATAACACTTGTCATATTGTCACAATTTCAGTTTTTTAGCTCCGAAACTTTGTCCAGAATTATACCAAATATAGGCAGAACCATGGGCTATACAATTCCACATATTTGTAAAGGTCAACCATTCGTACATGCTCTAGTCTTTCCTTAACTATTTCTTGGACTCATTCATCATTTCTATGCACTATATATACCTTCTTTTTTTTTTTTTAATCAAGTACTCGTCAACTATAATTGTTTTTTTGCAAATACTGTTTAAAGTAGGGCAAAAAAAGTTGAGTGTTGTTTTCGATCATGTGACCAAGAGTGATACATTTTTCATCCAATAAGACGTCCACATTTTCTACATGTAACTATGTCACAAAAAACTACAATTAAGAGAAAATGGATGTAATGAACAATTATCAATAAATTAATGCAAAAAAGAAAACATTATTATTTATGATTGTTTGTTTTCCTTTATTTCTTGTGCTTATGTAGGTCATTAAAAAACATTGCTTCTTTGGTCCAAAATATAACATTTAATATCTGCATGCCTTGATTTTCTGAAAAAGGAGTACTATATCATTACATGCACACTTTTATCACGATGTATTTATAACAATTGAATATAGTATCATGCTTAACAAAATCTTCACCACAATTCACATCCCAAGGACATGTTATCATATATCATGCAGAGAGATACTGCTTAAAAAATACAAGAGCCTTTACCAATTATTAAGTACCCACTTATGGATAATCTAAATTTAGATCATTTGTATTACATTTTGGTCATTCGAAAAAATCAATTATGCAATCTCAGCTATTAATAACTTTAACTTTCTCAATCATTCATTACACTTCTCTTGTTAGTTCTAAAATGATTTTTTTTTTTAATTTGATTTTTGAATTTAAATACCCCCGGGACATGTAATGGCACAGAATTAATACACATTCCCTAAATATAGATGGACATCCGACAAGTCCATATTCACTGCTTATTAATTTAAAATAGTCATTGGATAATTTCAAACATTTTCTTCACAGTAACTTAAAAGTAGGGCATTTGCTTTTTGATCAGGAGGCGGAGATTAGATTCTCATTCACCGGGCTGCGTCAAAACTATGAAATAAACAGACTTAAGTGACGTACAGTTCTTTCTCAGAATGCCTGACATTAAAAGTCAAAAAGCGTGTCTTTAGAAAGGGACCTTAAAAACCTAAGTCTCACGTCACAGTTTGCCTTGGCACCGTAAACATTGAGCTCTGACTTCTCAATTGCCCTGAATGGTGAGTATAATAGCTAAATGTGAAGCCCTTTACTGGAATATGATGACGTGAAGTATCCTTAAATGTGATGTAAAACAAAACAAACAATACGCATTCATATTCAATCTCTTCACTAATTAAATATGACCAGGCAGACTTTCCATTATTTCTGATTTTCTTAGTTTGTTATCTTTAACAAGCTGATCAAAGTTTGGGATAAAGATTGATAATAAAATATATTATAATATTGCATGTACCTTATTTTACTGAAAGGGGGAGGAGGTTGCATATTATAAGAAATCATCCAAAAATGCTTGTAACAATCTAAAATTTGTTAAAAATGGTTCAGCCATTTCTGAGATTAAAGGACGTGGAAAACTCTGTAAAGACAAATGAAATTAAGATCTACAACAAGAGAGGTCATGTGCGAGAATTAATTGAATTCGACAAGTTAATACTCTTTCTATCTTAATTAAATTCTAACAAACAATAGTAATTAATTTTTTTTTAAATGTTATATTTTCAATTAGAAATTCATCTTGACATTTCCTCAGATTCCTTCCTTTTGTTAATGCCCTTCCATTCAGGAAATAATAACTGAATGCATCCCAAATATTGACATGTGACAGCTCACCTAATTTTTCACTAAAGTCACGGAAATTATAATTCTGACGATGATTTCCGTTCCCACGCTTCGAACACCTAAGCATTGCTCTTTTTCGGCAAGGAAGACCGTGGTACGGATATTCTAAAAGTCAAGCTTTCTTAGTAAGGAATTTCCCTTTTTGACTAAATCTAGACATTGCCTACGTGCAGGATGGAAAGTCTAACTCGGAATCTCTAAAAAATTAAGTTACAAATATTGGGTCATTGTCACTATACATGTCAATAATACCTATGCTAACTCATTTCCTGAACAACTTGTGTTAATTCGGTTACAACAAAAATAGATTTCTAATACACCATTTGTTACTATAAGTGTCCAGGGACCTAGAAAAGTTTTAATTCAAGAAATCATTTTGTAAAGAAATTCTCATTGAAAAGTAAATGAAGTACTAAGTCTAGATGTAACTGAATTCAATTTTCATTTGTTCAAAAAACAAATAGACCAACTGAAAAAATAGTTGCCCCTCTTTCCTATAGCCTAACAAAGGGACTAAAGGCATTTTCATATGACACATCATAATCAGATTGCTTTGAAATAAGATTTGTCATATCATATTAAGACAATAAACTTTGACTTTGAGTCAAGTTAACAGCAAAACAAATTGTGAAGTCTGTGGAATTAAATGAACATAAGTCAAGGATTCCAAAATTAGCTTGGACAGTGTGAATGGTAACATCTCATTACCAATTTTATAATAATTAAGTTAAACCTTCTTGTTGTCAATTAAAATATAATCTCAAAATTAAAAAAAAATTATAATCAGATTTAATCAATATCTGTAACTGAAACTAAAATAAAATTAAAGTAAAGCAACTAACTGCTTCTTGAAAATATTTTGTATACATCATTAATAGTTTTGCATAATATTAAAATTATCTTTCATTTGATGGGTCACAGAGTAATCATGTCCTAAAACCTTTTTTGGGGGGAGGGGGGGGGCTTACTTTGATTCATATTAGTACTATTAGTCTTTCTAGTCTGTTTTTTAATCAAATATTACACTTAGGAAAAGAATATTAAAAATACAAATATGCAGGAAGAAAAATGTCCCAAGTAACTGTAGAAAATATACAGTATAATAAAATTTAATGGCAGTACTCTGTAAGGGCACTTCAAAGTTAAATTTTGTGCATTTTTAGACTATTTTGGAAAACTCCTTTATCATTCATTGACAAAAAATGACATTATGAATGATAAGCATCCAATATCAGGATTTCGTTCTATAGTTTCTGTCAATTTTGTAATATCCAAATTACTTCCGTAAAGTAATTGACTGAATTCCTATTTTTTCCAGTGCAAAAAGGCCATCAGTATTTTACAGTGTAAAAAGGTTAACAATAAATTAAGACAAGAAAAAAAGCTTATTATGTCCAAAAAGAAAAATGATGTAACGTGATGAGGAAATGTTAATATATAAGACTTAAATTGTAAAATTGCTTTTAACATAAAAGTTTGTTGAAATTACTATTACCCAATGGTCCATGCATTACAAAAAGCACATAAAAATTTGGCACTTTGAATAATACTACAAGCTCAAAATATCTCAAGGATATATATTATCAACCCATCTAAACTTATAAAAGTTTGCTGTAAATCTTATTGCTGCATATTGCATAAAAAAAGAAAATGTCAATCCCTCTGATAATACTGACTACAGTAAAACTTGATTATAGTGAAGTCTTGAGGACCCATGACCTTACCTCGCTATATGTCTGTAATTAAAATGTTACATTGTAATTATGTATTAAAAAATTTCATAATACAGTATTTAATATATGGAATTCAAAATATAATATACATGTTTTCCTTCTAGTATGACTATAATACCTTAAGGGGTAAAAAAGACAGTATTCAATTTTATATTTAAAAAATGCTGTTTTTGTTGTTTCAGTTTGTCTGATTTACATGTATGTTCCTTTGGGACACCAGCAATATACAAGTATACAATGTAGCACTTTCAAGAGGTTGGTCAACATATATATATATATAGAAATATCCATACTTTAGATATATATTGACTTGACAGAAATTTGAGAAAAGCATATCAACCTTGCACTTGATGCTTGATTAATATGCTTTTCTGCCAATATTATTTAATTGAACATATACTGTTAATTTTTGCTAAATCAAGACATTTGGTCAAAATCTTATGAATTGCCATTTGACCATTATAATTTAGATTTCTAAATGTTGAATTGATATTAACTATTTTCAATCAAACAATTGCAACAGAAAAAAAAATTATTAGGAATTTTCATTCTAATTAGAAACTCTAAGACTTGGTATACAGGCAAACTTGATAAAAAATTCCTTCAATGCTTCCAATTAAAATTTTCTTTAAAAATCAATCCCCCAATTCTTGATTGCATTGCAGAAAATCATGCAATATTGCAAAATCAAAAAAAAAAAAATTGCACTTAAAAAACACACATTGAAAAAAAACTCTTGCTTACTTACGGTACAAACAATTATCTGGAAAAGCACCAAAAGGAAAGTAAATCTCTTTAAGAATTTTAAGTGTCTAACCTCTACATGGAGGCAAGAACCTCTCCAGATCCCTAAGAGTTATCTGTCCTTGATATTCGGGCTCTTCTTGTTTAATCGGATATGGCCTCTGATGCTGGTGCCAGTAAGTCTGGCCCGGATACATAGCGCAGGAATAATTATAAGAGGGGTAATTCATGGTAGCAGCATTCGGGAGGGCCAACATGGCAAAGAGTCTAAAAAGTCTAGCGTGTGAGAAGTGAGTCTTGGAAGTCCAGCGCCTTCCTTTTTATGCAGCGTTGGAACTTTTAAAATGACGTTATGCTGTGCCACTGCCTGAAAGAAAGTGTCGTGGCACGTGGCAAGACTAAATATATACAAAACACACACACAGCAAAACCACATCCACTTTAAAAAACCAGGAACTGACTCCTTGGAAGTACTTAAAGGACCACTTAGCTAATTAATAGATAAATTTTTACACCTCTATCTTTTTCGAGTATTGTCATTTTTTGTGTCATGTGACTTCTTTTGTCCTTGAAATGGCACTGAAGATGCCACTGGTATAAATTGGTGCAGAGGAAATGGAAAAAAAAAATGAAGCACGAAAAAACAACTGATAAAAAATATCTCTATGTTTTCATGTATCTCTGAAAATCTGTAAGGAAATGAAGAATATTTGATAAGTCTTAAAAATTATCTTTTGTTAATGTTGAAATCTAGTCAAGGAAATTTAAAGTGCTTCTGGAAATCCATTATTAATTATAAAAACCATGCATATATTTCTTCCATTTTAGTACACGTTTTAACAATAAACATAAATTTCATCAAATCTTTCAAAAAATATCGAATTGAAAATCTTTATAGAGTCCTATTTTTCAGGTATTTAAAGTCATACGGTTATACCACAAGATCCTGTCTACCAAACAAATTTGAAACAGAGGATTTCATCTTCTACTTTGACAGAGGACCCACTATCCAAGATTCTGGTAAACCAAAAAGACTGACTGCTGGTTGCTCATAAAGTGAAGAGAATTTTTTTTTCTTAAATCATTATTTTTAATAAATGACAATAGCCCCACTGCAGTCTAAAACTCTGTACATCCAAATGATATGAATTTTACTCACTCACTGGATGCTCACTCCTCCATGGCACCTGATCCAACCTCTGATGTTTTGGAGGTCCGTGTTTGCTCTGCTCCTATTTTTAATTGTTTTACAGACTTTGATATTGAATACTGTTCATTATCTCCATATCCTTCATTTTAACAAGTTGTAAGCATGCTAACTGGACAAAAACATTTAAAGTACCAGTAGTGTTGACCCTGAAATTTAAGCCCCCACCTTAAAAACGAAAAATTTAAATTGAATTATAACGATGAGTTTAATGATGTTTAGTTTTAGAAAAGCTTAAATTGTTTAAAACGTTACCACATCTAAATGAAAATAATGGAAAACAGATCACTTATTAAAGTTGTTTCAACTGGAATATTATGAGAATACTAGTGTATTGGGCTATCTGATTGACTATCGCTTTAAACAATCATATTAATGTCATAATAAATTGCACTTTACTGGCATCTACATTGCCAGAATCCTTCATTTTATCCTGTAGAAACCAACAAGGAGATGGGGAGATGGTAAGATATTTTTACAGGCTGTCACACAGTTATGCAGAACCAAGACCAAAAGTACCAGGGAATGGGGGGGGGGGTGTTATGGTACAATTGAATACTGACCTTTTAACCTATACTGATATGTGGAAATATGATGCATGCCCCAGAGTTTTCCCTAAATTATTTCAAAGTAAAGGGTTAGAGATCAGTTGTAACAGGCTAGGGGCTGAGGTTTATGAACAAAATCTCTGTGGTTCTTGCAACAAATCTTTATTTGAAAGCGGCATTTTTGTTGATTGAAGCGGTCAATTTGGCAGGTAGCCGGTTCTTAGGGAAAACACTGCCATGACTTGGACCTGCTTTAAGAAACTTCATCACACTAAGTCCCTGTAAGAGCAATGAGTGAGTATCCATGGGACACGAGACTGGTCTAAAACCTATAAGTGACTAAACCTACAACTGGACGACTGAGGTGAAAACATACCATTACAAAAATGTAGAACTTTTTATCACAATTAAAATATACACTCCAATTAATTTAATTACGTACACAAAAGGCTGATATTGTAGACCAGAGACTGTAGGTTGGAGTATGTCAACTATGAATGAGTTAATAATGGGAAATATTTAACATACATAGATAATTGCTACATTTACTCTTTATTTTCCCTACAAATCTAGAAATGGCAGATGAACTTCCAACTAAGCGACATGCTTGGAAGTTTAGTAAGCATGATGAGTACATCTTTTACTCAGAATGTACCAGCATGTTCAACTTTATATAATGAAGCCTTTGACAAAACTTCAACCAAAACTGGTTATAAATATTAATCTATTGTACGCTACCAATTCAACCTGACAATTGATAGAAACGTTGGTCCAATTCAGCAATTACCATAAATCTGGAAATTTTTACGTCGATTTTATTTTGCGAATCTGGGTCAAAATGCTGTTGATTAATTTTTGCGTTTCAAAATTTTGCGAATGACCACTACTTTGTTTACAGTTTATTTTTAAGAAAAATAATTTTGCGAATGCAATGAACTCGCAAATTTACTAAAAATTTATCTACAGCAAAAATTTCCAGATTTATGGTATTAACACTGTTAATACATATAGGTATATATATTATGACATTTTATGAAATAAGTTAAAGGGTAACAACTCTAGTGAGAATTATTTTCATATAAACTGCATTCCTTTGATCAGAAACTGCAATGAATTATGTGCATTTTAAACTTTTTTTTGTATTTTTGAATATTTAAAAAAAATCTAAAAATATAAACCCATGCAATAGTACTCAAACAAAAAAGAATCAATCTCTCAAGTAATATATATTACACTGTTTATTTACATGATCATAATGATTATATACTGATTAGCCATGACTCGTAAACAAAGTCTTCCTTTTATATGCAAGGTAAACCTGAATAATTTGTCAATGTTAACCAAGGTCATTGAATTTGCATCAGAGTTCATAAGACAGAAAAACAATGTTTCACCTTGATATAAAGTTGCATATACTAATAATGTTTATCCAAACTTCCAAAGAGCTATTGGTTTCCATTACAAAATGAATCTGGTCTATAGACTTATTTATTTTTAATTGGCATAATACATCAAATCTCAAACATTTTCATTTTATACAGGTTTGCATAGAACATTTTATACAGGTTTGCATATAGAGACTAAATACTTTAATTTATAAACTACCTTCCGAGAGTCTTGAAATTGTGAAGTTCTTGAGTTTTTTGAGATCTCAGAAGTATTAATTAAATAACTACATTTAGCAATGCAGTAAAAATGTGCAAATCCCTTGTTCCAAAAAACTTGAAACATGTTTAAAAACTTCAGTAACAGTTTTTCCTCTTGCACTTTTTCTTGATTGGAAGATGTCCTCCAAATGAATTATGAATCAATTGAAAAGAGTTGAAAATTTTAAAGGATATCAGATAACAAAAATTAAAAATGTTATCATTACTCTGTCTCACGAGAGATTAAATAGAGAGAAAATTTGTTCATTTCATTTCCATATTTTCCAGAGAAAAAAAGTAAAAATGTACCTAAATGATATTTGATGCTTTGTTGATAAAAATAAAAACCATTTTAATTTTTCAGAAATTAACAGAGCCAAATAAGGCTCTAAGCGACGTTTGCTCTTAATTAGTTTTGTCAATACTTGAATTTAAATTGTTTTCAGAGAAGTAAACAGGTCATATTTATAAATATAGATACTGTATAACTTGGGAGAGAAAATCTCTTTTATATATTAACTTAAATATGTTTTATCTGGAAAGGAGAAAGAGTATATGGAATTGGATAGAAAATAGAAATGGGACCCCTGCACCATAGTAGTAGTCAGGTGCTCTTCCAACTATCACAGTACATGTATCATATTAAGCCAATATCCATGACCCAATAACCATTAAATTCCTCCTTCCTTAAATTGCTTTTGCAGACACAGCCCAAGTTCTTATTTGCCCCTGGCCAATTATGCAACTGCAAGTCCAAGAGTGGTTTAAGGCACCAAATTATTTCATGGAAAAGGAGAAAATGTATGGCTAGACCGAGAATTGAACCTGGGACCCCTGCATCACCAAGTCTACCAACCAGGTCATCCAAGCCAAAATCCTCTGCTCAAACCATTGAAAAATAAATCTCTTGTATAGGCTTATTTAATAACATTCTAGAAAGAAAAAAAGCTATAGCTTTTCTTTCTAGAATGTTATTTTATCTATAGATTAAATTTTGTGAGTTCAATGTATATGTGCTTTTATATATAGTTAATTATATGTGATTTAAAAGTTTAATATTATAATTTTATACTGACAACAGATGCAAAATATGGATAACATACAGGGGTTTTATTACCAGTTACTGTACAACTACATAAAGTTCTAGGCAAAAAAAAATAACATCTATCCCCAAGCCGTGTCAGAAGGCAACAAATGGACCGTGAACAGGTAAACAGGTCATATCAGGTAATCGATTACAGGCACAGAACTAGCGCAGAAGTGTCCCCTTGTTGCTAAAAAACAGATAATTATGTCGCATGCCTGATTTCCCTATTCAAAAATAATTTTCAAAATAATTTACATTTTTGTGTCACGTACGCGTGACAGCTTAAGAAGGGGGTATGTTTCCAGGATTCAGTCAAGTAATTTATTATTTACTAACTTTACTTCCCCTATTTTCCTACCTTCCCCATTTGATGAGGAACTGTCACTCATGCTGGACTTTGATACGTCCGATTTCTATCTTTGTAGCATAGGGAAACCCTCAGTTCAAACTCCAAATTGATGTCCTATTTATGGAAAGAACTTATAACTTCTTGGGCCTCCATAGTTAATCACGTGGTCTATCACATGGCGGATGAATGTAATTGCAAAGTTTTCTCAAACGGCTTTATTTATCCGGAATAATTTTTTAAAAAAAAAGGGGTAATTTTTTTTGTCTGGTGTAATATTCATCAAGCAATTTTTAGTCAAACAGAACAGAGAGGGGTTCAGATTTCAAATTAAATAAGATTTCTTAAGGAAATTAAACTCAATATGTATGTATCTTCAAATTATAATTTGAATCAAGGATCCATTAAGATTTTATAGAACTATCACAATGAGACCACAGGAGTCAGCAGTTTTATCATTAAACCAGTGTAAACACATCCTGTGAGCTTTGCAGGTTATACATGTATATGTTTACACTGGTTTAATGATAAAACTGCTGACTCCCCTTGCAGAAATTATTCCTGACTTGAAAATGCTTCTCAGGAATTCCTAAGATGTCCTAAGAATTCCTAAGATTTCCTCACAATCTGATTTGAGGAAATCCTAGGAGTAACAATCCTGGGATTTGATTTCAAGACATCCTAGGATCTCCCAGGACTTCTTTGTTAAACATTTCAAATCCAAATCTTGCCAGGACATTTCATTGTAAAGCCAGGAATTAATCATTTTTATGATAATCCCATTTCCTAAGACTTTTGACTTAATGTTGGGACTTTTGTAAAAAAGAAAAATTAAACTTTACAAACTTGTACATGTTAATAAATGTTAAAACAGAATGACAGGAAATCTTATTACTTTTAAAGTTTTAATGTATAATATTAAGAAAATCATAAAATGAACAATTTTCAATCATTACATATTATACTTGATACATAGAAAGACACTAACTCTAGAACTATTTTTTAAATTAAATATTTTCTGAAATATTGATGCTGTCAGGGAGGAGTTATACATGTAATATGTTTTAAAGAAAAAATTGTTTACAGACAAACAATATTTCACCATTTTCAAATCACACATTTCTGAGTTGATTTTTATCCATTAGAATTAAATTCTACACTTAATCTTTAGATTGCTTCGTTCATGGGAAACTGAGTGCAAGTATAGTTTTTTTTCCCGAAAGCACTGGTCATACAAACTTGGCCATCTTGCAATACAACTTCAAGTATTAATACAACTTTTTCTTTCTATGTAGATTGTAGAAGTAATATTTTCCAGAATGTTTCACTGAAAATAAAGTGTTCCTCTTAATTTAAAGTTGGTTTTCAAATGGCTTTGAATTCAGAAGACCATACATACAGAAGGATGGAGTGGTAAATTTTCTTCATCTGTCAATTTAATTTTTCACTTCGCATTTCATTTCGACAAAATAAAACATATTTTCCTCAGAGCACGTTATAAGAAATGGCTCTCCTATACCGTCATCACCTGCGTACAGGTTATATATCTCTCAGGTGGTTACCAAACTATCAGCTTCAAAGTCACATGCCTGGCTAGAAGTATCTTTTTTTTGTATCTTCTTCTTTATCAGTGTCATTTGGTTCATCAAACTGTCTTTGACTTTACTATCTTTAACATCTTCATCCAAATCTGTATGATTTCGCTGTATGTTCACCCATAACTGTCAGAGATACTATACAAAAGAAAAGTAAATATTGAGTCATTGAAAGAAGAGTACACTACACAAATTTAAATACTACATAAACAGCATACTCAAGAAGCATGACTTGGTCTGTGACATCATACTTTCATCACTTTCTGACTTAAAAAGGAATGCGGGTGGGTACGACCCGATTCCTTGTTCGACCCGCGTGGTTTCGACCCTTTTCCTTGTTCGACCCGCGTGGTTTTGACCCGAGTGGTTTCGTTCCGAAGCAATATTAATTATAACAATTTCGATAGTTTAAAAACATTTTTTGGGGTCTAATTCAAAATATTATGTTTATTTAAACCATTTAATATACATGTATAGACCATAAATTCGTATATTATCCCACAAAGGGCTGATTAGTTTTTAAGGAAAAATGTTCAAATATAAATTATTTATATATTTCAAATGATATTAATTGCATCCTTGTCCTAAAAACAATCTCAAGTTTACTATTGACTTCAATGTTGACAACCAATAATTGACACGTATCCCTCCCTGAAGCCCTACAGCTACCGTGTAACCATGTGTATACCTAAGGTATACACCATACCTTATAGTGTGAACCCTTCTGTTTACCTGTATGTATATAATTATAAGTAGGTCGAAACCACTTGGGTCGTTACCACGCGGGTCGAACACGGAATCGGGTCGTAACCACTCGACACCCTTAAAAAGCTTGGTATTTCAAATTTTGTTGGGTTAGAATCGTGTTGTATTGAGTTTGAGAATATAATTCCTCATGTTTTTTGATATTGAGTATTGCTTTTATTTAACGAGGAAAATCTAAAATACGCAGTAAAACTAATAGAGTTTCCTGAAAATTTTATCCACATAAACAGTGATAAAAAAAAACTTTTCAAAGGTTTTGACCAAATTCGAGTCGTAACATAACTATTAAATACGATAAAAATGAGCTTTCCTTATAGGCTTTATCGCCGGATATACTAATTTCCATTCATCATTTAGCAATAAGATACTTACAGACATCGTGACAGGCTTGTAGATGCGAAGAAAAGTCGTTGTTTACAGCACAATGTGACAACTTCACGATCCGCCATATTTGTGTTTGGACGGTTTCCATGCAAATTGTTCTTGGCCTAAATGTATCATTGTGGTTCTTCGAAAATATTTTCTTCTGTAACACTTTCTGTTAGTAGAATTGGTTGATCAAGGATATTTATATTTTATTTTTCTAATATTCGGTTCGTTTGTCACTGATAATAACTTACGTGTTTTTCTTAACAAGACTCTCGGTAAAATGTCGGGATATTTCTTAAAGGTGTACAAAATACCCCTACACCGTGTCTTCAGCATTCTCTCGCTCGAACTTCCGAGAGGTGGTGCAAAAAAAGTGATCTTCGATCAATTAGTACCCGGTGTATAAAATATATTTTACTGTCAACTCAGCTTTGAATATTAATTTGTCAATAAATATTCTCTAAAATATTTTTTCTTTTTGTAAAAAAAAATACAAAACGTAAATTCACATTAATCACAAATTATTTTCAAGAATAAACAAACCGCATTTTCTTGGTGTGGCACGAAATAACTTTACACCGTCCTGTATCATCCTCTCGCGAGACTTCATCGAGAAGCGCAAAATAGGGGTAACACGAATCACCGGAATGCCCCGTAATCACCGAAATGCCCTTACAAATCACCGAAATGCCCAACAAAATCACCGAAATGCCCACACATATGTTTTTACATGATGTTTTTCATAAAAATTAATTCTTATTTTTATCATTAAAGTATAACTGACGGTAAAATTAATTATTTTCAGGTTTTGTGCTCGCCTACTTCAAAGGGCGATAACTCGTATTTGATGATAATTTTCTAGGAAGCGAAATCAACGTAGCCTAATAGATATATATATAATAATAATGATATTTCTCAGAAAAAAAATGATGACAAATGATTGTGACCCGTCACCGTTATTGTTTCATGACCTTTGAATAATATAATGTTAAAATATGGTCTGTATAGGTTCCTAATCTTAATTTTTATAGTCAAGTGCATATGCTATTATTACAGATACTTATTTCATACGTACACTGTTTTTTTTTTTAAAACTAGTTGAAGTTTTGGGGAATTTTGATTTATTTAAGTTTTTTTATTAAATGTTTGTGTTCTTTTCTTTTTTTTTCTTTCTTCCTTTTTAATTGAATTTTTGTGAACCAGGTTGGACAATTTATACGCCTGCCGACGCCTGTCTGGGGAAATACATGTAGGTCTGGCGGTAAAATCTAAATACCCGTCATTATTTATGGAATAAATTTATCTTTTATGAAATATATCTGATTTTAAGGACTATAAAGTTTATGTTTTACCAAACAAAATGAGAGAGAGAAAGAGAGAGAGAGAGAGAAGATACCGCCCAGATAGCATGAGGACATTGGCCCAACGTTGGCAAAACAATGTCGGTTATGTTGGGCCAATGTTGGCAGTTTTACGTTGGCCCAATGTCCTACTGCTCATTGGCGCGCCGTTGGCCCAACATGTTGGGCCAATGTTGGTACAATGCTGTTTGTTCATTTGTCAACGTTGGTACAACGTTATTCCAACATACCAACGCCAACGCAATATTTTTTTAACGTTGGCCCAACGTTGGACCTCAGTTCAAAATATAGTCATGACGTTGGTCCGACGTTGGTCCAACGTTGGTACAACGCTTTTGTTGAAATGCCAACGTTGGTACAACGCTATTCTAACGTACCGATGCTTACCAAATATTTTGTAACGTTGGCCCTATATTGGACCTCAGTTCAAAATATAGTTATTTCGTTGGTTCAACGTTGATACAAAGCTGATTCTTAAAATATCAATGACACAATTATTCCTCAATACAAAATTAATTAAATTCTGTAATTTTATTTCCCAGATTATACGACACAATTAATTTCACCATGTTTCGTCAAATCCGTTTTTCCTCCTATAATGTATCACAGTGTATTCTTTGCCACTTTCACTTTCATTAAAGTATTCCATGGAATGTAACTAAAAGAAGGAAGAGGTAGAAAGTTCAATGTTTCTCAAGTACACTCCACTTCACTATGTCCACTACAAAATATCACTTTGATATAAGAGTCTTCAAGTTCTAACTGTAGAGTTTGCATCACTTATCACTTTTTCTGTTGTTTATCTGTTCTTAGAATCCATGTTTCCCGCACATATAAATCAGTCCCTTCCATATACAGAAATGCCACATCAATAGTCTCAGAGTGAAGAGGGTTTTTCCATCCCGGCAATTCCTGCAAACGTCAAGATTGTCATCAATTAAAATAGTATTTTCAAATGTTCATCACACATTTTTTTAAAGCAATCCTTAAAGTTGAATTTCACATTAGTAATTATTAATAAATACAAAAAAGTTACTTACATTTCACTGGTTAACATTCTTGCATTCACTTACAGATCCGGACAAATCTGCTCTGTTCAAGCCCGCCAATTCCTATAAAAGTTAAGGTCGTCATCAAAAACAATTGTTTAATCAGCTACCCGGCACCAGTAATTTGAAAGCCTACATGTAGGCCATTACAATGTTGTGTATTTCACATTATTAATTATTTCAATAACAAAAACAAAAGCTATACTTACATTGAAAGGATTAAAATTCTTGCTTTCACTTAAACAGACACATACGCTTTGAATTGTTAAAGTGCGCGGTTAAAAAAAACTGATTTAAAGATGACGGTTTCCTTGGAGACCTATGAGTCACCTGCCGAGCCAGTGAATTTCACCAGTGACCTATTTATTTTAGAGCCTAAAATTTGCAAAACATAGCACTTTAAATTTGATTCAATGATGCTAAATATAGAATCTACCAAGATATAAAATTACGATATGTATTTCACAGATTTATAAGGATTGCCTCATAATTTCCATTCATTATATAATATAGATCACATGTATATAATGGGTTGCTTATTACATTATCATCGATTTACAATAGATAAATCTAAATTGATGAAAACTTTTCGCAACATTGGGCCAACGTTGGACCAGAATTTCATCTCAAACATTACAGGCTACCTGTACATGTACTAGTAATCCCAGTATTCCTACTATTGGACCAACTCCAGTTCAGTCAAGCACGCCCAACACAAAGCGATGCATCATTATATTGTCAACATTTATTAAGCTGGGCCAACGTTGGGCCAACATTGAATAGCCAACAATAAGTAGCAATGTTTTGCCACTAACGTGTACTCAGTAAGACCTACGTTGGGCCAACATTTCATATTTAACACACAATGGTCTTAATCCATGTCAACATTTACTCGGTTGGACCTATGTTGGGCCAACATCTTAATGTCCAACACCAAATCGCTATGTTTCTTGACAACATGTAACTACAATGGGCCAATATTGGGCCAACATCACATGCCCAACACCGTTGGTTTAGCTTTCATGCCAACGAAAATGAACGTTGGACCAACGTTGGGCCAATATCACATGTCCAACACTATTTGTTTAGCTTTCATGCCAACGTAAATGAACGTTGGACCAACGTTGGGCCAATATCACATGTTCAACACCGTTGGTTTAGCTTTCATGCCAACGTAAATGAACGTTGGACCAACGTTGGGCCTACATCTGTTCCCCAACGCCAACACTCCACCAACCATACAACCAAAAACCAACGTTGGCCCAACGGAGTCATGCTATCTGGGCGGTAGACCAACTCCTGTGATAATTTACGATCGACATGAAAAATTTTTCCAAAGACAAATGCAATCACAAAAGGAAAAAAAAGTTTTTAAACTCTGTACTGCGTTAATCAATGAAAATGTTTTCATTTTTTAAAATAATTATTTATTTTAATTTGTTACTTGATTAGATACATTGTCAGTCAGGTCAATTACGGATCTTTTCTTTTGTATATTAGCGATTATTTCGGAAGTAGCAAGTGCTTGATAAATCATGTAATGTGTGTATTAAACCCATTCAACAACTTAAAAAAAATAAAGGTAAATTGTCAACTTTTACTATTTCATTTTCAATTGATGTAGTAAACTGTTCATTAGCAAAAGATACCCTTTCCTGTGTTTGTATAGCGCACGTGCGTAATTTCGGTCACTGATTGTCATGTACCTGATGATGTAACATGACATAAGAATACTACACACCTGTCACTAGATCAATTATTTAATCACTGTGTATACACAGTAAACATAATTAGTATTTCAGATATCCAATTGTTTCAAACCAATTGAACATTGAACACAATAAAATCAAATTAATTTTGTCTTCGTTCTATTTTTTTTTAATCTTTTATAGTAAAATATGAAACTTCCAAAAAAGTTTGTCATCTTATATATACAAGAATGAAATAAATTTATAATTTTTATAGATTTTATTAAATTTCTTTCATTTGCAGTTCTTTTCTGTGCTGAAATGAAAAAAAGTGTATAATGATTTATTTTCCTCACAAATAGTGTGAACATAATATAATTTCATTAATTTACGAATTAGATCAGCAAAACTTGAATTCATACATCATGTACATGTAATATTTATAATACACTATCAACCCTTGTAAATTAAACAATGTACGTACCAGGGACATATATAAGTCCCTGATTATACCAAGCATATATTCTTATAGTTCAGTGAATAAAAAATAAATTTTGATTAAAGTCATATATGACATATATTTTTGTTTATATACTATAAACGTAAAATCTTTCTATTTGATAATAAATGTAACTTAATATATACATTGTTAATAAAGAATTTTCCAGTAAAATTACACACGTGTCCTCCTTTTTTAGAAATCAAGAAAATACGTCAATAATATTACAAACAATTTTTTTTATCAAGAATAACTTATTGTTTGGAATATATTTAATCGAAAAATATGGAAAATTAAAATAAATAAAACTACTTTGGCACGTGTCTTTAATCAGTGAGAGTTATCTTTCTTTGATACTTACATGCACATATCTTCAAATAAAAATACTTATGCTAAAATTATGAAATTTTTACTTGGTATCTAGGCTTTATAACAGTTATTTTCATCAATATTTATTATTTTTTTGTTTATTCTTAACAATATAAGGGGCTTTTCGGTGGCATTTCGGTGATTTCTTGGGGCATTTCGGTGATTACAGGGCATTCCGGTGATTCGTAGTACCGGCAAAATAGGAGTTCAAGGAGCGGCAATGTTTAGAGAGACTGGTGAAATGTAATGAAATGCACAACTTACGCCCAAGATTGACTCTAATTCTTCACATAAACCATGTTCTATTTCCCAAAAATCTTGGTTTCGCTTGGAGTGCAGTTAAGGGAATGTTGGAAGTAGTGTAGATATCATGGCCACAGGCCAGTGGGGTAAGTCGCGAGTGGTTCCTTGTAATATGTATTTAAACACACAAATATTGTTTAATAATTAATGCATGTGATGTGTTGTATAATATTTCAATATTGAAACAGAAGAAACGATTTGAATATGTGTAAAAGGTTTTTGGGCATACTGTGATTCAGTCTAGTCCATGAAGATCAAACGTACATACACAGTGAAATATTTTCAGGTTTTACATGTTAAAATTTAGTAAGCAGAAGACTTATAAACAAATATTTATTATCAGTTATTGTTAAATTTGCATTGAATGTTTTGACATGGTGTAAATTTTGGAATTATACTCTTAAATAAAGCCTTCATTGCATTATCTTCTAGCTAGAACCTTGAAGCCTGGCAAGGATTATGAGACTGGAAACTCCCATTGAGACTATCAAATGAAGAGAGAGTTTCAGGTATCTTGTAATCTTTTTTAAAATTTTCTTTTGTAAACTTGAAAGAATAGACGGATTTCACATTCCTAAGTGTTATCTCCGCTTGTCGGCGTAACACTCATTTTCCCCACTTTGTCCTTTGTAAGTTACCTGGAAATATTTTTATTTACAGACATTTATATCTATCAATATCAGTCTGTAACTGTATTGCCAGAACATGGAGCAACTTTAAAAACGTATTGAACAAATTCATACATACTATATTTCTGAGATACTGACCCATAAAGTTGGTAAGGTAATAGAGGGGAAACAGTGTCTTACGCCGGTTGACCCTGGATTGACCCCTCAAAGGGGAATAACTTTTGTAAATGTGAAAGTCGTGTATGAAAGTTTATGGTACGTACATTTCAATCTCTGTAGCTTATATTAAGTTGGGAAAACTGATGCAGATGTCGTAGAACTCATAAGATAATATTCGCAAAATTTAGAACAGAAAAATGAAAAAATCAGCAAGAAATATCAATGACAGCCATCATTAAAATTAATTTCAGTTAGAGTACAAAAGAAGAAATATATACACGTCTTATAAAAAATTTTATTGATAACTTTGCAGACTGTTTAACTCGGACTAAGGGAAAAGAAGCAAATTACAACAGAGAATATTGCCGAGGAAGGTAAGCTGTTCAAATAATGTTAATGTATGATTTTAATGTTCTGTTCACACAGAGAGTTTAATTCACAGTATTTTAATGCCAAGTAAATTGACTTCATACGACAGCTGTGGTAAAGCGGTTAACTATTGCAAATTAAAATTTTATTTTCTACAAAAAGGCTATTCAGTAAGATTATAATGACATCATTTGTAAATCACGTCATGTATGCAATTGATTAACATACCTTATTCCTTATGCAAGTGTGAATAAAATAAATCTCTTGAGAAAAATGGTTCATCTTACTTGGGCAAACACATATTTTTATGGACTGTTAGAATCTGAAAGCTTTGTACATGTAGCATCTTTGGCTACTAAATTTTACAAGAAGTTTGATTTTCATCCCCTTAGAAATAATTACATATTTAGACTAAACAATGGAATACATTAAGTAAAATTTTATTTTAGCAAAGACAAGTGAAAAGTCGAGTGAAGAAAAAGCAAACAAGGCTTCACGATCTGCAACTAGGCCACTGGCGATGAAGAAGTAAAAATGTACAGCTAAAGAAGATACATCAGTGATCAACTAAAGCTGGGTGACTTATATTGGATTGACGAGGTGCAGGGGGGGGGGATATTAATTTGGGTCTTTTTATCTTTCTGTTTGTCAATCTGACTGTCTGTAACACTTCGTTCTCTTAACATTTCCAAAAAGCCATCAGATATTGCAATGACATTTTATATTATAACTCATTTTGACGATCCCACTGCAGAACATGATTAATCATCAATAAAAATTTAATATTGTTTATAAATTAAATATTACCCTTATATATTTTGAAGTGAAATGGTCAGAGGTCAAGGCCTCTTTCGGGCTCACATATTGTTTTTGCCTGTCTGTTTATCTGTCTATTGCCAAATTACCTTTTGCCATAACTTTTGAATCATGAGAGATATAGATACTTCATATTGGGTATGCTTACTCCACTTTCAAATGAGACCAATGACCTTGACTGTCATCGTTATGCTAAAATATAGCCTTATTGAATATTTTACTTTTGAACCATAAGAGGTAGAGATTTTATATTGAGTATCCATACTCCACTAATTAAGTTCTTTCAAATTACATCAAGGTTAATGACCTTGTGACTTTGACCAATATGTTTTTTTTTTTCAAACTTTGTTGCCACCAGGTGCATACTGTTTTTGTTCTTTTTATGGGGGGGGGGGGGTGAGTGTTATGAATTACTTCTGTTTGGTATCTGAATCTTTTATTGTACAGAATTCTTCAGAAGTGACAAACCCAGAGGGCCTCACCCCTACTCTCTACACTAGGTTGTTGATTTAAATATTTTTTTTATTATTATTAATATTTGTCATTGTACATGTATATTATAAATATTCTATGAGACTGCTTCAGAATGTATCAACATAGTTTGAAAATAGGACAATCTGCCCCCCCCCCCCCCCCCCCCCCCCCCCCCCCCCTTGTGTGTAAATCATGATGTTGAATCATAACTGCACTATAATGTTACAGCAGTAAAATTTTAAAGAATTTGTTGTATCAGACACCATCAGCATTTTTTAAAAATTATTTTATGTATTATTTTTTCTGTGTGGCCATGAATTTTTATAATGCAT
Source organism: Saccostrea cuccullata (assembly GCF_032062105.1). Classification (NCBI taxonomy): domain Eukaryota; kingdom Metazoa; phylum Mollusca; class Bivalvia; order Ostreida; family Ostreidae; genus Saccostrea; species Saccostrea cuccullata. The sequence goes on along the minus strand of NW_026918760.1, from coordinate 4,324 downwards.
ACATTCATTAAATTTTTTTCAGAGATCTAATCATTCTGCTTTGTTGCTATGTATGATTTTTAAAAAAAAAAAAAAAGATGTCCTAGGAGGCTAGGATATCCTAGGAAATCCTAGGAATTCCTGATTTCCTAGGACATTTTAAGTGTTGGGATTTTCCTGGGATATCCTGGGAAGTCTTGGTGTTTTGATTCCTGGGATTTTTCTAGAACCCCTGAATTGGGACTGTCCAAGGAAATCCCAGGAATTCCTGTTCCAAAAACATCTCAGGAAATCTTAGGAACAATCCTAGGATTTTTTCAAGATATCCGAGGAATAAATCTTGAGATTGTCTTAGGATTTCTTAGGACATCCCAGGAATATTCTGCAAGGGTCCTGTGATGAGGCCAATAATATCACACATTGATCAGCTAATAAAAAGGGCATACTTTAAAAAAGCTCCTAAAAATGTATACCATCTAGGAAATATTTATATCTACATGTATAAAAATTGAAATTTTTGTTGCTTGAAACTTTTTAAAATTATTACAAGACGGACGGTTTCAGGGCAAGGAGCACACTGCCAAAGTGACCGGTCTACAGGGGATGCTCACTTGAGCTTGATCTTGAATACTCTGGCTTTCTCCATACATTTCATTAAATTTAGAATGTAACATCAGTGGTCATAACAAAAGCAGCCTAGAAGAAAAATGTGACAAATAAGAATAGGATTCAAATCCAGTCCCTCTGAATCAGTACCTATATATTGAACCATCTGGCCACTCTGACTATCATATCTACCTCACTGACTTCCACATTCCTGCCCACGCTCTTCCATGGCAGGTCTTTCTCTGCAACTTTCATGGCATAGTTTCTGCATCAAATGTACATGGTACGGAGAAAACTTAATGTGACAAACCAGACCAGGAGTGATACAAACCCATCCCCTGAACCACTAGTCAGTTGCTACACCATCTGAGATACCTGGTATATTCCAACCATCTGTCCATCTAATTATCACTTCAGCATTAGACAGGCCATAGTACAAGATCAATTCATTTAGGGAGTGGGCTAAAATAGGTTGCGCCTGTTGCCCAATCCTATTCACAATAACATCTGTGAATAAAATATTGTTTAAAGTTAAAGATCAATTCACTGCTGACTACTTTTTTCCAAATGTTACATCTCGTTCCGATACAAAAGCTCTTTTTTTTTTAAATTTCACATTTTCCAAGACCCTGAGAATTTCTACACCTTTGAACCCTTTGACTTTCCTAATGCTTCTAATATTCTTCCATTTATTAGGTCTATTTATAACACAATATTAAACCTTCAACTCATATAAATAACCCCTTCACACGGTGAAGACATAAATATTGTCATTAACTACTTTGGTTTAAAGTGTCTATTCGTTTCCATAGGTAGTATGGATAAGCAAATCAAAACAACTAGGCAAACAGAAACATTTTATTAAAACATAAAAAAGCTGTGTACCAGTACACTATAATTTAATTAAAAGCTGGATGGTTATGCATCACACTTCAGTAATTGTTTTAGCACTATTCTGTCAGATCTTAAGGGGTGACAAGCACACGGTGGAACAACCTTTCAACATGATACTCCAAATGTTTTATATTGTCTGTTTATGATCATAATGGTGTATAACAAGAATGACTTTGATCTTTCACTTAGGTCTGCTTTATATCAAGTCTTCAGTTATTTGGTCACTTCATGTATAGCTTTGGCTAGATAATCAACATTATGAGATGACACGCCAGCTACTGAAATCCTTCCATCCTTGGTAAGGTAAATGGAGAATTCTTTTGTGAGTCTCTCAACCTACAAGATAGAAAGTATATGAAATTGACTGTCATTTTGTTTCTATTCATACATGTATATCACCAGACAGATTTCAGCATTTTATATTGACATTCATCCACTGAAACATAAAATTAAGTCAGCTGACATGATCTTGAATATTACACAATTTAATTTGTTTACTTATTATTGCAAAACCCAAATCTTAATAATGTTTTAGCATGTTTGAAATAAAGTTGGACTTTAAATTTATATTAATGTGACCTTATTTCTTCTTGACAATTTTTGAGAGAATTTTTAGAGAAGCAAATATTTCCACAAATTTTCCAATGACAACTTCACTTGCTATCATAGAATTTTAAATTCCCTTACACCACATATTTTTTCATTTAAAAAAAAAAAAGAAGAAATAATTGGCCTGACCTGGTCGGGCTTGAGTCCAGTGAAGCAGAACATGCCAATCTGGTCCGTGATGTGCTGCCAATTCTTGCTGGATCCCTCCCTGGCCAATGAAGCCACCAGTGCCTCCCTCATGGTGATGATTCGGTCAGCCATTCCCTTCACTTCTTTGAGCCTGAAAACAGCCATCAGTCATATTCAACTTGGTATATACCCGTAATAGACACTTTAAAACATTGTTAAATTTGGCAGTGATAAGTGTTTAATAAATTTGGGGTTGGTGAAGTTGCTCCACTACTCATCTAAATAATTTGTCAAATTTTGCCACCGAATTGCAAAACATCTGCATTATTTTATTCTGGGTTTGTGCATATTTCTAAATTTCAAAAAAAAATTTATTTTGGCTCTAGCAAAAAAAATTAATGTAAGTTTCTCTATCAACATTTCAGATTTTGTAATAAGAGTTAACTGTATAATCTGGTTTTACCTATAAAATTAGTTGGTTTATAGAAATTAGATAAAAAAAACTCATGGTCTTTCAGCTCTGCTAACTTATAACCAAAGGTAGATAACCTACATTTTGAGTCAACTGTCAAATTTTTAAAGCACACACCTGTTTATTCATGAATCTCTGATACCCTTTATCAATAATTTTGCTACTGTAATGTCAGAAAATATCTACATGTATAAAAGATTTGGGTACAAATGGCAAACAATATTTAAGTTGACAGGGGACAATCCTACCATAAATTTTTAAGATCTGGATTAGTGAGGACTCGGGTGACGATCCTGGCTCCGTGGATGGGAGGGCTGGAGTACATTCCCCTGATGATGATCTTCATCTGCGACATATTCTTAGCAGCCTCCTCCTGAGATCCACAGACAATGGTGAAGGCTCCAGCTCTCTCTCCTAAAATTAAGATATAAAAAAAATATTAATTTAATACTCTAGTTTTTGCCCTTACAGTATTTGCCTGCTCTGGAATGATTTTACTCAAAACTTTTTCAAAGATGTTCTTTTCCAACTCTCTAAAAATTACAAAACTTTTAGCAAAAAACAAAATGGGTTCTTTTGAAAGGGGAAAAAGTTTACCATATAACCCCATGTTCTTTGCATATGATTGAGCAAGGGCAACCTCATGTCCATCTTCTATAAACTGTCTCAGAGCGAAGGCGTCTTTGGTTGTGTCTCCACTGGCAAAGCCTTGGTAGGCCATGTCAAAGAATGGGAACAGATTTTTCTTTTTTATCAGGGAACTCATTTCTTTCCATTGCTCTGGCTATAAAATGCAACAAAATTTGAATCATGAGGCACAGTTATGCATACTTTTTTATATGCATGTATGACAGATAAGTATAAGAAAATGACATAACAACTTGATTTGATTCCATACCGTGTGTTATACTACCACTTTAGTTGTTTAATTCATACTGTATACACCATGAATTTTTACAAAGTTAGGGAATATAGAACTTTAATCGAAATCAAAATTTATTGAAATCGAACATTACATACCCTTGGATCCACTCCTGTTGGATTGTGAGCACAGGCATGTAAAACTATGACACTGCCCTCTGGGATTTTCTTTAAAAAAAAAAATAATAATAATAATAAATTGCTTTCGGAAATTTTTCTTTACTAAATCTGAAAAGAAAGATTTTTTTTTTACACAAAAGAAGATTTAGATTGATGTATATACATATATCACACAATTTCAGCAAATAAATCTTTTCTAATCAAGATTGTTGCCGATATTCAACTTGCATCAACTGATGAGGTCAACAAAAAAATCAGTATGAAAAAAACATATACCCGGTATATATAAATTATGTTAATCTGCCACTTTTCCCCTAAAATATGGATAAAAATCTAGAATTTCTTCTTGATATAGTATGACCTACTTAGTATAATTGTGTACTGAAAGAAAAGATCTGAGTCAGTCTTCTTCACTGAATAAACTTTCACTTGAAATTTCAGTAAAGTAGTACATTGAACTTTTATAAAGACCAGTCTGTTAAAATACTCTGTTTTCTCCAAGTTTTAAACCTACCGAAATGTCCTCCATAGCACCTGCAAAATCGAATCCACATGTGCTGGGGTCATAATATCTGTATGATTTCACATCCAAAC